>NW_023357230.1:0-1164 GCF_001411555.2 Juglans regia
AAGTACGTATGGTATATAATAAGATTAATTACTATAATTATTCAAAAGATATTTTTATTTAATCAATATATAATTTATTATTTTTATTTTTTAATTTTTAATTTTAAATATATATTTAAACGGATTAATAAAAATAATAAATTACGTGTAAGTTTGGTGGAAGTGAATGATATTTCTTATGGCATTTTTTATACTTTGAAATGGAAGTCGAGGTGAACCAGAGAGAGAGAAGGGATTAGCTGAGTTGTCTACGTCGATGTGGTCGGTCCTCGGTCCCCCACCACCTCCCATCATGCATCCTGTGTTGGAGTCAAAGGCCAGCATTTGGCTGTTCAAAGCATTTCTCACTGGTGTTACGTCCATCGCTCTTGGTTTTCGTTGGGAGTTATGGTTAGGTAAATATTTTTTTTTTTTACTTTTTTTATATGTATTTTTTAATATTATTAAAAAAATTAAAAAATTATAATATTATTAAAAAATATTTTTTTAATAACTAAATAAAAAAAATTAAAATAAATAATAAAAAATCATAACGATAAAATAGAACGGTAGAAATAAACAGTAAGAATAATATTTTCCTTCTCACTGCCTATTCCCTTTCAATAGCATTTTTATACTTTGAAATATTCTTTTTTTTTTTTTCACATTTTCTTCAAGATCAATATCTTATTTCTTTGTTTATATTTGCTATTTTTGGACTTGATTAGAAATAAAGGCTAGGTTAGGAGTAAGGTAAGTTTTCTTTTTTCTTTTTTAATTGTAATGTTGTTTGACACACACTATATTATAAACATAATTAGTTTATAACAAAATAAACCTACAAAATGATGTGACTTGATATGATACGTTTAGATTATAAAATTATTTTTATTATAAAATAGATCGAACAGATTTTATAAAATTATATTAATCTATATGTTAATTTTGTATAATTTTTTTATATCTGCAATAGTTATATATAGATTTAAAAAATAATAATAATTTACAACAAAGACCCATCCCTTACAATCTTGTCATAATTGCTGTAAGTCTCGAAGAAAGGATGGTTATGGAGTCTCGTGGATCCCTATGGAAAGAGACCTACAGCCACAAAAACCCACGAGATCTCTTGTGGCTCAAGATGTTGTAGATGTCGACTGAACCCCCCCCCCCCCCCCCCCCCCC
>NW_023357231.1:0-384 GCF_001411555.2 Juglans regia
CCCCCACAAACAAAAAATCTACTCAACCTCTTACTATTCACACAACCTTCACACTCCACATTATTTTTAATTTTTATTATTTTTTTCTTTTATTAAATATTTATTATATGAATAATGAATAAAAAATTTAAAATAATTTAAAAAGAATAAACTCAAAAAAAAAAATTTTTAAAATATTAAAAATTTAAAAAATTTAAAAAGTTATAGAGTGTAGAGTGTGGTGGAGGTTGTATAGCAAAGTTCCACTCACTCCATTTTCTATCTTTAATTATTCCAACCTACCTATATGATGTTAGCTTTTTGGGGTTGGGGAAGTGGCAGGTAAAAAATAAACAAGAAATTAAAAATAAATAAATGCTATATTCTATTAGTTTTATATAATAT
>NW_023357232.1:0-236 GCF_001411555.2 Juglans regia
ATTATTTATACATGATACAAGTCCTATGCTAGGGGGGGGGGGGGGGGGGGGGGGGGGGTCGTGGTATGTCTGGTGTCAGACCTGTTCCCACTCATTTCTTATTGCCACGAGCGTCAACTCGCGGCTCTGGCAGCTGAAGGAGATCTTGGCGTGTCAGCTGTGCTAGGCTAGTCCTTTGCTGGGGGGTATTGGTGAGTCAGGTGTCAGGCCTGCTACTGCTCATTTCTTGTCGCCAC
>NW_023357233.1:0-221 GCF_001411555.2 Juglans regia
GATGATATGAGATGAGATGAGTTGAGATTAAAGTTAAAAAGTTGAATAAAATATTATTAGAATATATTTTTTAATATTATTTTTATTTTAAAATTTTAAAATTTTAAATTATTTATTTTATTTTATATAAAAATATGAAAAAATTATAACGATAGTAGAGAAAATTTTAAAATTTTTAAAGTTTCAGGTTTTAATGTTAGCAAACCAGGTTAAAGTGTCCG
>NW_023357234.1:0-216 GCF_001411555.2 Juglans regia
TTTCGTGGGGGTGATTCCTACATTCTCGCTTGCTTTCTAGCAACAAGCTTGTGCTTTAGGGACGGATTTGGTGGCACCTAGTGCCGCGCATGGGCTTGTTGAGGGGGGCAATCGGTCGTGCTAGGGGCTTTCTCACGTTGGCTAGCCCTCGGGTGCTCTAGTCTACCCCATGGCGGTTGGGCCTATTTGTTTGGATGCCTCCTTTGCAACATGCTT
>NW_023357235.1:0-330 GCF_001411555.2 Juglans regia
GGTCTTTTAGAAACATAGATCCTTTATATTGCTACTGTTCTCCAACATATTACCTTAATCTGATTTATTGGAATTTGCTGCATCTCTTATATAGAACTTCTTCATAGGTCTTTTAGAAAACATAGATCCATTATATATTGCTACTGTGCTGGAACATATGACCGTAATCTGATTATCATTGCTGTCTCTTCTTGCAACCAGCAGTGTCAAGTACCGAGGATGCAGAGGTTACCGGCTAACCTTGTTACCAACCAGTTGGAAAATGCTAGTAATAGCATTATCAAAAATGACTTCGAGGTGAGTTAGACCTATGTTGTAACTGCATATTCA
>NW_023357236.1:0-1701 GCF_001411555.2 Juglans regia
GGCAAAGAGGTCTCGTATATCCTTTGCTACTAAATACTTTTCATGAGAATGAGTTATGATAGCTACTAAACTTATATTCTTACTTTCATCACACTTTATTGGCGTGGTATTACTTGTCAACCATTAGAATTAAAGGGTTGATGGTTAATGACTTAATATCACAGTATCGCAATAGAATAAGATATAACACTTTCCTTCATATAACTCTACTACTTACAAGCCGGTGCCCTAATACTTCACTAATATGTTGTGCATTGTTAATAAAATAGCTTATAAATAGATTGTGTTTTATAATATTCAATTCCTAAGAAAGGAATCAAGGAATAAACAAAAATTTAACAAACTGACAAGCTTGGGGAGTGAGATGTTTGTGAATAGTTGTAATATAATTTGTGAATAGTAGTGAAATAGTTTGAGTTAATGGTTTATAAGATTTTGGAAAATGAGAGGGAAAAAATTAAATAAAACATATTATAAAGTTAAAAATAAATTAATAGTTTGTCTCTACCGCAGTAGCAGCCAGAACTTCTACGATCTTTAAACATTGACTTTTCTCCTAGAATTCCAGTGGTTGAATCACGATCACGTTATCTCCATCTTTGATCAACCATCACACTCTTTGAGAGAAACAATGTGAAAATTCCCATTTTCTCACTAAAACAAGCATTAGGAAGTTCTCTAAAAAATTCTCTACAACTGAATTTGTACAGATCCTAACTAGTAGAAAGTTTAAATATATTTCTGGAAGCAATTTCTAAGTCACAGTGAAACTCTTCTGACGGATTCTTTTGACGGTTTGTTGACGCCTGATACTTATCTTCTTAGCAATGATAGTTTCACATTCAAAGTCTTCACTGGATAAGATCTATCTCTTGGAACTTGACTTCTACACTTTTGACTTATTTAAAACATTTCTTAACAACCTCTAGATAAGATCAAAACAACTTTAGATAAATTCAAATTATTTTACATTCATCCAAAATATAAATCTCAACATAAGATGAAGTCTATCATCTTAGTCCTAGTCAAACTTTTCTTCTTAGTCACCTAATCCTAGCCAAACTCTTGCATCTACAATCTCCCTTTTGGCGGATTGGTTACAAAATCAACTTTTGATGAATGTAATAAATATATGTCAAAACACAACCAGTAGACTAAGAAACCGAGTTGAAATTCCAAGCAAATGAACAAGAGTAAAAAATACTGACATAGAATAGTGATTAAGATTAGTTCTATCAAAATTCACAAGATTTAAAATCTAATTCAAAATCTCTTTTCAAATAATAGAAAAAAAAAATTGTAAATCTTCTTATTGACACATTCAACACGTTTTTCGTGTATAATCAACTAACATAAAAGATCTTAGTACTCTTAATTCTTTTATAGAACTCTACAAAATATCGGACTCATTTGTTTTTACAACTTCTCTCAATTTATCTCATCTCATTTAATAATCATTACAATTTCTTCAAATTCTCATACAAAATAAAATAAATAATTTAACTTTTTTAATTTCCAAAATAAAAATAATATTAAAAAACGATATTCTAACAAGATTTTATTCAATTTTTAACTTTAATCTCTACTTATCTCATCTGTAAAAATAAATGAGTATCTTCACCTCTTTCTATTTTGTATAATAGTTAGTAGGAATTCTTTCCATTCTCTCTCGACTTCCTCTCAATTGTTTGTTCCTCTCAA
>NW_023357237.1:0-369 GCF_001411555.2 Juglans regia
GAAGACATATTTCTAAGGTCCCGATTAGACAAGCAGTTTCATCACACTATATCCCATCTCATCTTAATATTTTAATATAATTCAGATAAAAATATTTTTCAATTTCTATCTCATACATTTTTATCTAATCACTACCCATTCATTACAACTTTTTCAAACTTTCATATAAAACACAAAAAACAATTCAATTTTTTTTTAAATTAAAAAAAAATCATATAAAAATTATATTATAATAATATTTTAATTTAAATTTTTTTCACTCATTTTCTAAAATTTAATAAAAATTTTAACTCAAACTATTTCACTATTATTCACAAACTATCTTACTACTATTAATAATTTTTTCATCTCATTGCCTATGGTGGATCA
>NW_023357238.1:0-402 GCF_001411555.2 Juglans regia
TGAGAATTGTAGTTTAGATTTGAGGGATTAATGTACATATCTATTTAATTATATAAAAATTAAGTTTTCAATTGCTGACTTGCATTCATACCATAAAATACGGAAATGAAGGGGTGAGAGAGACTTGCACCTAGTGAAAAGATAAGTGACCAAGCGCTGAGTCCAAAGGGGTTATGTGAAATGGCGAATGCTATGCCACAGTCAAAATAGAGAAGTGACCAAGTGGTTTTTTTTTTCCCAGACAAAACAGAGTACAGTTCCCCCCAGACAATCCCAGGAAAAGATAATTTTGCGGTCTCACAAACACATTCTCAGGCTGCAGATTGGAAAAGCTTCAAAACCACTTATGCCTGAAGATAAGGTCTCTTTTGATTCTCTTCCTGTGGTAGTGCAAGCAACTAT
>NW_023357239.1:0-687 GCF_001411555.2 Juglans regia
TATTTTGTGAAACATCTTTTCCGGCGAGTTTTTATCGCCGGAAATAATTTTTTCATAGCACCAGTTTATTTGCGGCGACATTAAATCGCCGGAAACTTACGGCTGGAAATACTTACGGCTGGAAATGTTTATTTGTGAAACATTTATTTGCGGCGAAACTTACGGCTGGAAATACTTCCTAAGGGCGATAATTTGAAATCGTTGAGAAAAATAACAAGTTATTTGCGGCGATTTATGAAGTTTTTGTGTCGATACATGTCGCCGGAAATAGTTTTTTGTAGCGATTTTAAAGGTAAATCTGAAGGCCATTTCTGTCGAATTTTTTGAACATTTCCGACAGACTAAAATCGCCGGAAATAAAAGATTTTCTGACGATTTTTTTCAATCGCCGCAATTGATCAAAAATGGCGTTAGAATAGTGGCGAACCTGCAGCGATTTATAAATCGCCGCAAACGATCAAATGTAGTGATTCTGAAGGGTATTTGCGACGATTTTGAGCGCTGTAAAATGTCATTTTTCTTGTAGTGTTTTATTCATTTTTTTCAAAATGATTGCGTGACGGTTGGACAACTTACGGTTGTAAAATTTACAGTTGCAAATATATTTTATCGCTTGAAAAATCTGTTTCCCCTTTTCACCAAAAAATTAATATTATTTCCTAAGCTTATATATATATATATATATAT
>NW_023357240.1:0-408 GCF_001411555.2 Juglans regia
CACTACAAGAAATCAGGCCTTTTGCAGCGATTTTAAAATCGTCACAAAAAAATCGCTGTAAATATACTCTATTCCCGGCGATTTTCAAGTCGCCGCTCAATTTCCTCTATGAAGTTGGGAAAGGGAAGAAAAAAATTTTGGTTTAACTTTTTGCAGCGACTTTTCTATCTTTAGGGGCGACTTTTTTCGCCGCAACAAATAATTTTGTACTGTAGCGTGTTAATTTTCCGTCAACATGAAAAAATCGCTGTAATTAATGGATTTTGCAGCGAAAATTGTCGCCGTAACAAAATATGCTGCAAGTAAAACTTATTAGCGGCGAATGAAAATCGCCGGAAAAAGCACATAAAATTTAAATCCAGCGGGTTAGGTTTTTCCCTCATTTGTTTCCCTCGCCGAACTCTCCCC
>NW_023357241.1:0-614 GCF_001411555.2 Juglans regia
GTTTTCTTCTCCTCTCCCAGCCCGCTGGCGCGCACCGCCGCGTCTGACACCGCCCCTCCTATTAGCTCCCCCACTGGCCGGTGACCACCCCCCTTCAATCTCAGCCTCCCTTGCGCCGCCATTTGCCCCCACGCCAAACGCGAAGCCGCGGCCTTCCTTGTGCTCCTGTGCCACCGTTGCACCACCTCCGACCACCATTTCTTCACTTCATCCTCAACCTCTTAGCAACCCAATGCACCCATCCTTAGCTCTGATCTGTCACCGGTGAAGCACATTCGTCAATATTTTCGATTTGGGTATTTTAGCCATCAACTGCCCTCTACGCCGCCACCCACGGCCAACCACCACCACCATTGGTTTCACTGACATCCCTAAACCCTTCCCTATCAATCTCGGGTCTTAGTTTGTCCCCATTGAAAAGTGGATTTTTGAGACCCACGGCCACAACGCATTTGGCACTGTTCTGTTGCTGTGTTGCCGCTTCTTGCAGCTCCGTGATCCTTCAGAAATTATATTATAGCACTGTAAGTATTTCCAAAGAACTTTCGTGATTTAAATGTATTTTTACACTAACTCATTTTATTGTGATCTGTTTGGATTTGCCGGACTGAGTC
>NW_023357242.1:0-3677 GCF_001411555.2 Juglans regia
GGAAACATAGGGTATGTTATGCATGTATCGGTTAACTCAGCAAGAGACCCTTTCTAATTAAACGAATGCTCTTTTTTTTTAACGGCTTTTCAATGGGCTACCAGACTTATATATATTGTTGGGCTCAGTTTGAATTGGTTGGTGTTTAAATCTAGTGAGTTTTTCTTTTCATTCTTTCTTTTCTTTTTGGTGGGCTGGGCTTGAGATTAATTAGATTTACATCATTTTGATAAACTTGTTTAAATTTTATTTTAGACATGATTTTTTTTATGTTTGATAAATTGTTTTAATAATTTTATTGGACTGAGATTCTTTTTTAGCAAGCTAAAGTTTCACCGTTATTGATATGAGTAGTTGGACTCAAATTCTTTTTTTTTTTTATAATTATATTATCCAGTAGGAGATTTTATAGTTACACTTCAATAGTAAGTTTGATTTTCTTTTTTTTTGTGTTTTGTAGAAGTATCAAAGGGACATCGATGATTTTAGAAAGTAATGATATTTCTTGAGGTTATGAGAATTTCAGATTTTCAGGAATTAAAAATAGATTATTTTAAGAGTTTAGGCTTGAATATCGAAATACAAGATTGATTGGAAATTTACAAAAATTACATGATTATTTTATAGGTGACGATTACCTATTGTTCAGCACTTTCGAGGGAATTTTTCGAAAAATTAAGAAGTCCAGGTAAGCGGGGTCCCTATGCTAGATTTGCATAAAGAGAAATGAACTGAGGTTGGTTTGTAAAATGTGCATGTTGTTTTAAAAGAAAAAGTGAAAAACAACCTTAGTATATGTTTTGCATTCACTCATGAGATATGTATGAAAGAGAAAAGAAATGTTTTGGCATGAAATGTGTATACATGAGCAATATTTGACATATTTATGAAATGTGCAAAAGAGCGAATACGATATATGTGAATTTTTGTACATGTGATAAAAATATCTTGGAACTGTTTTTGATCAAAAGGAAATGATATGAATATGTTTCGCACGTGTTTTGATATGATATGGATATGATAAAACTTTGGCATACTTATCTGTTTTGAATATAGTTTTGAGACGATGATACTGGTTCACGTGATATGGTTGGTACCAACATGATATGATATGATATGAGTGTACCCACTTTGGAAACAAAGTGGTCGTTTTACGTGTTCTTTCCTGTGTGCACAATCGGGGCTCTGAGATTGAAAAAATGGAAGTTCACCGTATGACACTGCCTGGTTTGGCCACCGGGGATAGCACAACCCTACCACGGGGGTTAAACATGGTATATGATAAGATGAAGATGTTTAGTTATGTTGTGCCAAGGGAATTTTGAATAAAAATATTTTTGAACTTTCGCTCTGAAAGTTTTGATAACATGTTCTGACTCTGCATTCACAAAATAAAAAGTGTTTTGTTTTGTATTTTAAAATCTGTAAATGCTCATGTTTGCATACAAGTATATGTTCTCTGCTTACTGAGTTGTTGATAACTCACCCCTATCTCCATAATATGTTTAAGATAATTTTGATGCAACAGCTGAGAATTAGGAATAGGGAGTACTTGCAAGTTTTGTGGATCATAGAAGACTAAGTGCCTTAGGGTACAATAACTTTTGGAGAGTCTTTTGGTAGCGTTAATATTTCATGTGGCTTTGGTATGTTGAGTAATGAATATTTCTAGTCTTTATGGAAAAGTTTATGTATATCAACATGACACCACTGATGTGCCCTTATGTAGGAACATGGAATTTGTGTTGAACAAATAGGTTAATATGTTATGGAGACTCTGGTTTATTTTAAAAGTATTATTTGGAAATGATTTTTAGATGATATGAGTTAACTCTCTGGACACTCTAGGACGGGGCGTTACACCACATTTGAAGGATACCCCCAACCTAAATTTGCACTCTCTGTCGTGGACCTTTCCACACTTTTGATAGGCAGTAGATGGGGTGGGCATGATGCCCTTTACCTAATTTGCTTCTTGCACCATTCCTTTATTAATGTTGCTTCCTCTAGCAGCAAAGGGAGAAGCCCTATTCTGTTCCAGGTTTATTTGAGCTGCCACATTTCGTTGCATTGCTTCCGCTATTGAAGCCAGATTAACCAACTCTTGGATGTTATCAATGTGGAAGCAAGCTAAGTGGCTGTAGATCTAGGGTTGCAGTCCTCCTTGAAATTTTTTAGCTTGTATCCTTTCGGTTGCTATCAAGTGTGGAGCAAATCTTTTGTGCTCCATGAATTTCGTAGCGTATTCTTCAACGGTGAAGTTCCCATGCACCAAGGTGGCGAACTCCTGTGCCTTCTGTTGCTTCATCGATTATGGAAAGAATCAATTATCAGATTCTTCCTTGAACCTTTACCCAATTCAAGGCAGCCTAATTCCCATATCAACAACTACAGTTTGGTATCCCACTAGATATCGACTTTTCCTTGTAACAGATGCCACACATACTGCGCTTTCTACTCTTCAGTGCAACCGCTGTTCTTGAAGGTCCTATTGAGATCGAGTAACAACTTGTTGGCCCTCATGGATCCTTTAGTTCCCATGAAGTTAGGGTATCTGTATCAATGTTTTGAATACTGTACTGGAAGCCGTACCTGTCAAGGCACTGGAACGAAATATTTCAGTACCGGTATCGTTTTGGGATAGTCGATATATGAATAAATTATATATATAAATTATATTCCAAAATAATAGTCTATATATGAATAAATTATATATAAATACATATATATAAATTATAAATAGCTTAGTCTAAATTGAGAGTCAAAAAATAAACTTGCAGTTTGAAAAAATGAAAAAAAAATAAAATTGGAAGGCCGAAATATCGGTTGGTACCGGCCGAAATATAGGCCGGTACAGGCCAAAATTGAGGCCGGTACGGAAAATTTCGGACGTACCGGCCGGTACGGTACGAAATTTAAAACAGTGATCTGTATATTAGAAATTTTTCATATGAGTAGCCTTTATTTTCTACTTGTTGTTGCCTTTTTGCCTGAGGTCAAGGCTACTGCTACTTCTGTCTATGAATTATCTCTTCCTTTTGCTTCATTGTCTCTGTTATTTGGCGAATTGCATATGCCATATCATGACCTTTGTCCAACAAGCGATCTTGCACTGAATTATAGTTAGTGAATGCTTGTTGGAGATCTCCCCATGTGATTAGCAAATTATCCTGTAAATAATTGCTTGTTGGGACTACATTAAAATTGATACACTTTGCTAAGAATCTTGCCATTGTGCTATGATTATATGTGTAAATTGAAATCTGTAAAATTATTGGATTTTTGTGTAAATGGATTTTGAGGGTGAGTGTGTGTCACGACCCCATGCTGAGATGAGGCATTATCTTTATAGAAGTCTTTTGGTCACTCGGGAGTGTTTAATACTGAGTGACATCCCTAAGTTGTCATTGGGCAATGGGCTCGAGTTGACGTCGTAGCCTCTATGCTTGGCCACAAATGCATTGGGTGTGGAGTTGGGTATCGTCTATTACGGAATCACAAGCACGATCGTTATCTATGGTGTGGCAAAAAGAGTTAGACTATGCAGATGGTCCACATTGTTGAGGAATAATCCCACATTGACTGTGGACAGGGTCTTGGGCATGTTTATAAGTAATGAGCAATCATCTCTTATACAACCGGTTTTATGAGATGAGTTAGGCCCATGAATTTCATCA
>NW_023357243.1:0-626 GCF_001411555.2 Juglans regia
CTAAATAAGTAGAGTTTTTAACATAAATAAATAATGCATATTAAGTAATATTCCTAAACAAATAAAATCATTTAAATAAAAATGATTTTATAAAATTATATTATTTTTGAGGCTCCAAAATATAAAGAGACTTACTTTAAAAATTAGATTTGGTCCAATAACACTAAAAGAGGCTTACTTTAAAAATACTTAATTTAAAATAATTTTAGATATTTAAAATATTTCGAGAATTTTAAATACTTAGCTCGCTTTGAAAATCATGTGCTAAATTTAAAATACAAATTCAATATTTAAAACACAAAGGCGAGACTCGTTATCAATCGAGAGGGAAAAAGGAACTCTTTGTCACAATCTCACCTCTATACAAAAATTCCGTCCTCAAAATTTTCTTATACTTTATTCGAATTTGTTCATGTTCATCTTTACATCGTCTTCTTGCCTCAATACTGGTTCAATGCTTTAATCAGTCCTTGCATCCTCGTGTCTTGATACCGGAAAAAAATATTAGTTTGTCCCCACCACCACCTCCAACTTTCCAAGTTGAATTTTTAGATCCACACTGCTGCTATCCTCTTCTTTAAATTATATCTTGGGTAACTTGTCTGATTTACCGGTACACATTTTTT
>NW_023357244.1:0-501 GCF_001411555.2 Juglans regia
ATTAGATTTGGTCCAATAACACTAAAAGAGGCTTACTTTAAAAATACTTAATTTAAAATAATTTTAGATATTTAAAATATTTCGAGAATTTTAAATACTTAGCTAACTTTGAAAATCATGTGCTAAATTTAAAATACAAATTCAATATTTAAAACACAAAGGCGAGACTCGTTATCAATTAAGAGGGAAAAAGGAACTCTTTGTCACAATCTCACCTCTATACAAAAATTCCGTCCTCAAAATTTTCTTATACTTTATTCGAATTTGTTCATGTTCATCTTTACATCGTCTTCTTGCCTCAATACTGGTTCAATGCTTTAATCAGTCCTTGCATCCTCGTGTCTTGATACCGGAAAAAAATATTAGTTTGTCCCCACCACCGCCTCCAACTTTCCAAGTTGAATTTTTAGATCCACACTGCTGCTATCCTCTTCTTTAAATTATATCTTGGGTAACTTGTCTGATTTACCGGTACACATTTTTTTTTTTTGACAAGCTACC
>NW_023357245.1:0-29789 GCF_001411555.2 Juglans regia
TGACTAAATCAAAAGGTTGTGTCTATTGACACTTCCTTAAACATCACCTCATGGAAACCATCACCATGTTAGAGGGTGTCATTCCAATGGGTACACCATTTGGTGATTACACCCCTTAGAATAACATCTCCCACTAGATCACACAAAACAATGATAATCCAGTTGAGTATTTTACCTTGGTACTAATATGAGCTTTCCACTACTCAACTCTCACATGCTACTCTTGCAGATAGACGTTAGAGCATGACAAGCCTCTACGTGCACACGTTTTTGTCATTACCTTATCTGACCGCACCATTTACCATATGTGCTCTCACTGATCACATATTAGGGGTGACTTCATTTTACTAAAAAGAAAAATTTAGTAAACGGCATCAATTCTCCGTAACTGGATCAATAATCCATATCTCGCGATTGGATCAATTATTCATTCCCTTGTCAAAATTGACGACTTCAGCCTAATATATAACACATGTATCGACCTACGCTGAATTTTCATTAAGTACTTCCTCTAGAGGCTATTCTTGAGGTTTTCTCTAATTACCTTATCAACGACTTTGCAAATGATTAACTATTTACTTGGGTAATCAAATCACATTTTACTAAAATTTCAGCGAATGGCGTTAAATTTTCATTAAATACTTACTCACCTGAGTCTTTCCTTAATCACCTTATCAGTGACTTTACCATGATCAACCTTTTACTTGTTAATCAATCTGTACTGAAATTTCATCAAGTACTCACCCTAAGGCCAATCTTGAGGTTTTTCTTGATCACCATATCAGTGACTTTACAAATGATAGAAATTTTCATTTGGGTATCACCATAACTCCAATTTTCTAGGCGCCCTCAGAATTTGCTGAGTTATGCATGTCGATCATGAGATTGCTTCACTTAGGTTTCACTCAATCTCATTCTAGTCACATGTTCTCTGAATTTCTCCAAAGATAAACTTTTGGTCATCGGCTCTGCTACCATTTCGGTCAAGGAAATAAAATTAACCTTGATCTCACCTCTTTCCACTATATCTAAAATATAGTGATAATGCACATCAATATGTTTTCCCTTGTAACTCTATGTTCCACTTTTTATCAATGAAATGACAGACTGATTATCATAAAACACATTGATTGATTCTGTAGATGTATCCAAATTCAAGTTTTCAACAAAACATTTTATCCACACCGCATTACTCACTATAGTACTACAAACAATATATTCTGCTTCTAATGTTCCATAGTAGACTTAGCAGCACAACTATGTTTCTTACTCAACTAAGAAACTGATGTTCCATCAAATATAAATATATATCCAGTTATAGATTTTTTGTCATCTACATCTTTTCCAAAATCAGCATCACTATAGCCAATTAATTCTATATCACTATTTCCAAAGCACAGTTTCAAATTTTTGGTACCTTGTAAATATCTTAATATACGTTTCACTGCTTGCCAATGTTTTTTACCTAGATTGTACTGAAATATGCTTACCAATCCTACTGCATGACAAATATCTGGTCTAGTACTTGTCATTGCATACATGAGGCTTCATACAGCTTGAGCATAGGGAACTTTAACCATTTCACTTATTTCCTCCTCATATTTTGGGCACATACTTTTATTAAGTATGAGCTTCACAAACAGGCGTATTTAAAGATTTACAATTTTGTATACCAAATCTTTTAAACACTTTTTCTAAATATTTTTCTTAATCTATACAATAGATTTGAATTTCTATCTCTAGAAATTCTTATACCAAGAACATAGGTGGCTCCACCCACGTCTTTCATTTCAAATTTAAATTTTAAGAAATCTTTTGTTTCATTCATCATATCTAGACAATTACCTGTCAGTAATATATCATCAACATACAATGATAATAATGTTAATTTATTATTATTTTTCTATATGTATACACAATGATCTGATGGACTCATTTCATATCTCATTTTCGAAATGGCTTGGTGAAATTTCAAGTACCACTGTCTTGAAGATTGTTTAAGTCTATACAGTGACTTCCTCAACCTGTAGACTTTCGTTTCATGTCCTTTAATTTGAAATCATTCTGGCTGAATCATAAAGATATCATTTTTTAATTTACCATTGAGAAAAGTTGTTTTTATATCTAACTGATGTAATTTCAAAATCATCCTGGCAACAATAGACATGATGATCCTTACGGATGTGAACTTTACCACAGGCGAATATGTATCCACAAAATTTACACCTGGTTATTGAGTATATCCTTTGGCCACTAACCTTGCTTTATACATTTCTAAACTACCATCAACTTTAAATTTTCTTCTGAAAACCCTTTTACAACCAATAGCTTTTTTATCTTTTTTCGAAGATCCATTAACTCCCAAACATTTTTTTTGTTTATTGATTCTATTTCATCTTTTATGGCCTCAAGCCATTTATCTGAATCAATACTATTGACTACCTCAGAAAACTTTTCAGGATCATTATCTAAATTTTCCAAACAGGTATTTAGTGCATAATGATCTTGAAATAATATTAATGGTCTTCTGGATCTTTTACTTCCATTGTCTCCAACATCAATACCTGAAGATTGGTTTTTATCTAATTTTCTTTTATTTTTATTATTCTAAATTTGAATAATATCAGAATTTTCATTGTCAGACTCTGTGGAGATCTGTTGATTCTCTAAATCATATAATAAATCTATCTGATCAATAAGAGTAATAAGGTTCGTATTTTTCAAGAAAACGACATCCCTACTTTCTATCAATCCTCTTTTAGAATGATAAAATCTGTACCTACTTCCATTTTTTACATACCCAATAAACCTGCATTCTCAGATTTTATTTTTTAATTTATCCCTTAGTGGCCTTGGGATAAGCATTGTGCCTTACAACCCCACACTTTGAGCTTGCTTAAATCTAGTTTATGTCTCGTCCATAACTCGTAAGGTGTAAGAGGTTTTGCTTTAGTTTCAACTTTATTCAATATATATATTGCAGTCGATAATGCTTCACCCCAAAAATATATTGGTAAATCAGCATATGCCATTATTAATCGCACTATATCCAATAGAGTTCTATTTCTCCTTTTTGCAATGTCATTCTGTTGAGATTTATATGGCATAATATAAATGTATCTTATACCATTCAATTTGCAAAAATTATCTAAAACTTCAAATTCTCCTCCTCTACCATTATTCAAACTTTTAATGGGTCTACTCAGCTGGGTTTCTACTTCTAATTTAAATTTTTTAAATTTCTCAGTTGCCTCAGATTTATGTTTGAGTAAGTAAATATACTCATATCTTGAATAATCTTCAGTGAAAGTAATAAAGTACTCCATTCATCTATGGGTTTTTGTTTTAAAAGGTCCACAAGCATTAGAATGTATAACTTCTAGTAAATCCATGGATTTCTAACTTTTTGAAAAAGATTTACTACTCATTTTTCCATTAATACATGATTCACACATATTAAAATTATTTCAGTTTATTTGTGGTATTAATCCACTTTTACACATTCTGATCATTTTATTTTTATTTATATGACCTAATCTTAAATGTCATAAATATGCACAATCTGTAGACGTATTCAAACAATCAGAAATAGGTACTTTATTAATATAAACATTCAGTACATACATATCGTGATCTTTCATGCCTTTCACTGTCATATTGCTCTTACTTATTACAACGATTCCAGACATAAACTCAATTGTGTAGCCTTTCTGACCTAGTACAGGCACTTATGCTAAATTCCTACGAATACTAAGTACATATAAAACATCACTAAGTAAAATAACGGAACCATTCACTTTGAATTTACATGTACCTTTTCCCAAGACATCGTTGTATGTATTGTTGCCTATATACACTGTGATTTCCTGTTTGTTTATCTTCAAGTTTGACAAACATATATTTGTTCCTGCATATATGTTTTGTTACTGCAGAGTCAACCCACCATGAATCTGACATTGGTTCCACTAACATTACTTCTGATACTGTCATCACAATTTCCTTGATTTCTTGTGCTTTTCCTTTATTAGGACATTGTAATTTGTAATGTCCCTTCTTTCCACACTTAAAACAGTTTTTAGAACATGGTTTATTACGTTTCTTTTTTAACCATTTCTTTTTCTTAAACTGTTTTGGTTCATCTTGTTCTGTGTAGAACACTTGTCTTGAGCCATCAATAAATTGAATGATTCACTATCTTTATTCATTCTCTTCATCATTTCTCCTTCAAATATTAAAAGTACTAGAAGCAGTATTATTGTTACTTCATTTCTACTATGTGTTACAGAATTAACAATGTGATCCCAAGATGAATGAAGACTATTTAATACGGTTGTAACTTGCATTTTATCAGTGAGAGGATGACCAGCATCATGTAATTCTTTTGCAATTAACTCCATTTAAAGTACATGATCTCCAATATCATCATTCTCTTTCATACAAGTTTGGTTATATTTATCCAATAATAACTGTATATAAGTATTCGATCTTAAATCATACTTTGTTTCAACTAGATCCATGATTTCTTGAGCAGTTTCATAATCTTCAAATAAATGAATAATATGATCACTTATGCAATGTAAAATTAAAGTTTTTGCTCATGCATTGTGTTCTATCCATTTATTTTTATTTGAAACGCTTCTCTCACTTTCACTTTCACAATTTTCTACAATTTCTTCCCATGGCTTTGATGTTGTTAATGTATCTAAGGTCTTTTCATAGGTTATAAGAAAAGTTATATGTACTTTCTAAGCCCAGAAATTTCTTCCATTTAGTTTTTCTATCCCTCAGGGATCAATACTTTTACTCGGTATCCTGAATAATAAACCTTAAAGAATTAATCAACAAGAAGAATGTAGAAATAATAAATGTGTATTATTTAAATATAATAGTTCAACTGTGAAAAAATTAAAACTATTACAAACTTAATAGTAATAATAAACCATGGATTTAATCCAAGGTGGCAGTCTAGAAATTCTCCTGTTATATTTTAAATAAGGAAAATAATGAAAGTGACACCCGGATCGAGGATATGCACGGCCTTTCCTTGATGTTTCATCATTTTCAAAGAATTTCTAGCAATAATTGTGACCAACAAGTGCTTTGTAATGTTTTGGATTGAAATTTGGAGCACAACGACTTTTGAACGGATCAAATTGGGTTTGAAATGATCTCGAACGGCCCGATTGAACAAATATGTCATGAACCGGTTGAGGAAACCGAGTAAACTGGATCACTCGGTTCAAACCAGGTTTTGGAGAAAACCGGCAGTCGGTAGCTCGGTCAAGGGATCGGTCAAAGGCTCAGCTCGGAGATCAGCTTGCGGCTTGGCTTGAAGGTGGTAAAACGATGCTGATTGAAGGTGACCGTTGTATCTTTTCAGTGCCGAAAACAGCGTTGTCGTTTTTCTCCTTGGGGTGAACGACAATGTCGTTTAGTCCAGAAGGAATTTGAAATTCCTGATCGTTGGACAAAACAATGTGGTCGTTTGGATCTATGGGCAGAACGACACTGACGTTTAGTCCCTCCCGAGTTTGAACTTGATGATCGTTGTTCTGTTTCGTCCTGGGTCATCTTCAACCTCGCGCTGGGACTTTCTAGAAACAGTGAAACTTGTTTCTTCACTTCCGTCCGACCAGTTGGTGGCCGGCGACGAGGACTCAAATGTGCTCCTGAGGTCCATGAAGTCTGGCGGGGGTGAGAGGCTCCGGCGATCAGCTGAAACAGTAACAGTGTGTGCAAATGGATTAGATAATTCACTGTTTCTTTGTGTAAAATAATGCTAATAATTTTCTTCAAAATAATAACAATTTAAAAGATTTTGAAGATTTCCAGTATACTCTAGACCCCCTACCGTAATATGAAAAAGTTTCTCTCTCGGATTCTCAAGCAAACGAAGATGATTATAATATGCAAGTGTAGTTACCAAACCAAGCACTTGCCTATTTATCGTCTTCACAATGTACGAAAAAATTCCCTCTAACATAACCTATGCTCTTGATACCACTGTTGAATAATTAAGAACAAATGGAAGCGAAATTTTGACAATATGATGACACTTTCGTGAGGGTATTTGTCCCAAAAGTTGGTGATGAACAAAGAGAATTGAGTACATTCATTTGTGCACCAATGACCCCTATTTATAGGCCATCATGCACCGGTTGGCAAATGGCACATCCATTGGTTACCAATAGTAACCCAAAGGTCATAATCTTAAGAAGTGACACAACCTATTGGCAAAGGGTACAACCATTGATAAACCAATGGTAACTTAAAGGTCACAATCTTAAGAAGTGACACAACCTTTTGATTTAATCAAAAATTGTATCTCTTGACACTTTACTAGTCACACATAACCTTTTGACTAAAAGTTGTGTCTATTGACACTTCCTTAAATATCATCCCTCATAGAATCCATCACCATGTTAGAGAGTGTCATTTTAAGGAATATATCGTTTAGTGATCACACCCCTTAGAATAACAATGTATATATTTAAATTTGGAAAATTTTAAGTTGCCTTTCAAGTTTCCGGCATTTTAATTTTTTAAAATTGTTTAAAAAAATTACCAGTGTATGTTTTTTTTTTAACATTTAGAAGAAAAAAAAAAACCAAATGTGGAGGCAACTTGAGGGGGCAACTTGAGGGGGCAACGTAGCTGCACCCTTTAAATTTTCAAACCCATGCCATTTTGGTTTTTTTTTTTAAAGGAAAATGCTAACTTGTTAAATGGTTTTGTCTCTTGACTGATTATATATGGTTTTGCCTTTTTATTTTGACTAATTGTGTATTTGTTTTTACCTTATAGGTTAATGAAGTAACTATTAGTGAATTTGTGATTTTTAAAAAAAATATTTAAATATATTTAAAAAATGATTGAATGAAAAAAAAAATGCATTGGAGACACATCCAACTATACACACTGGACGGCTAGTAGCAGTACCTTTTTTTAATGAAAAAATCTATTTGCAACCTGCCAGGGGAACCACGAGGGCACCGCGTCCCACGTGGTTGATTGCAAATAGACATTTTTCTTTACATTTTTATCTCTTGTATTTTTTTTGCTTTTTGTTCTAGTTTTTGTAATTGATGAAGTGGTTTACCGAGATCAGGATATGTTATCTGAAATGGTGGTGAAATGGATATAATGTGGAGACGGTGTTTCACGGAAGCAAGCTTGGAATTGAGCCTTACTCTATACATTGAGGTGTTGCCCTGTGGATATTCAACTATCCATGACGACGATCACCGAAGCATATTCGGCTACCCATGATGACGACAGACCCACGAGGACGACACTCTCAAATTGATGAAGCTTGTTCATCTCCTTCTAAGTCTATCCTCCATTAGTGGAGGTAATGGAGATAAACTTGAGTGTTGAACAGAAAGATGAATGAGATGAGGATAGACTTAAAAGGAGATGAACTTACCTCAGTAGACGAACTTACCTCAGTAGACGAAGGAGATGAACTTACCTCCTGGTTGCTGAACAACAAGATGAAGGAGATGAGGATAGGATATGAACTTACCTCAGCAGACGAAGGAGATGAACTTAACTCCTGGTTGTTGAACAACAAGATGAAGGAGATGAGGATAGGAGATGAACTTACCTCAACAGATGCCTCATGGGTGTTGAACAGCAAGAGAAAGGAGATGAATAAAGAATTTTGTATTTCCCTCAGAGTTGTTTTTGTCCTTTTTTTTTAATAACATATCGCTGACTTGGTCAGCTGGTTCTCCTTACGGTGGTTTATAGAAGAACCATAACTTTTTAAATTAACATTGCCACGTCATGTGCAGTAATGCTTTTTTTAAAGGCTTTGTGTTGATGTAGTAAATCCTATTATTTTTTCAATCTTTTTTTATATTTGTAAAAATAGTTTTGATTTTTTTTTATGAGAAATGTTGTGTCCCGATTGGTTCGGTTCCGATGGATTTTTTTTTCATTTTACTTAATGATTAAGTAAATATATTTTAATAATGTTGTAAATTTTTTTAAAAAAAAATATTTAAATGTGTTAAGAGAAAAACAAAAAATAGATGAAATACACCTATCGATGGCTATAGAATGACTCTTTTTTTTTTTTTAAAAAAATGATTTACATACAATATTTTTTACAGCACTTTACACAACTATGTTTTAAATGAATAGTATTTTTGTAAAACATCTTATAAAAGTAACATAATTTTACAAAATTCTCTCATTTTATAGCATTGTTGTGTAATGTATTGTACAATATGTTGTGTGTATATTATTACTCTTTTTATTATTATTATTTAGGTAATGATTGCATGAAAAGTTAAAATAGTGTATTTTTCTTAAATTTGAAAATGTTTAATTTGGAAGTTTGAAATTTATTAAAATAAAAAAATGAAAATATTCCTAAGCCAAATCAATGTTACTGGAAGCCGTACCGATCAAGACATTGGAACGAAATATTTCGATACCAGTACCGTTTCGTGTACATTTTCGAGATAGTCAATATATGAATAAATTATATATATAAATATATATATAAATTATATTCTAAAATAATAGTTTATATATAAATAAATTATATATAAATACATATATATAAATTATAAATAGCTTAGTCTGAATTAGGAATCAAAAAATAAATTTGTAGTTTGAAAAAATGAAAAAAAAAAAAAAAGGAAGGCCGAAATATCGGCCGGTACCAGCCGAAATATAGGCTAGTACAGGCCAAAATTAAGATCGGTATCGGCCGGTACAAAACATATGGGGTACAGGCCAAAATTGAGGTCGATACCGGCCGGTATTTGGACCGGTACGAAACATATGGATTACCTGTACTGCCCAGCCATCGATATGGAAAATTTCGACCGTACCGGCCAGTATAGAACGAAATTTAAAACTTTGAGCCAAATATCATCTAAATCTTTCAAAATGGAGATTTTATATTGGCTCTACTCTAATTAACCACAAAAAAAAAAAAAAAGGAGTAACCAAATATTTCAAAATCCAATGTCTTGTAAACCCACTCAAGTATACATTCTTGGGCAATTTAACTTTATTTTATTTAGTGACTGCACATTATTTGTTAATGCATCACTCTGCTAAATCCATTGTACTGCAATGGAATCCAAAATTTGGTTACCTCTTTAATTGAAATTTGTTCCATATCATTGGACTAAAGGCAAAGCAGGTGTTCATTGTTGAGTTTTGAGCTAATCCTTGGCAGTTGTATATGGCACACGGTTCTGCATCATCTGCCTTAACTTCATTTTTTTCTGGGATAGAGAGTAGGAACAGCATTTTCCAAGCTCTTCGAAAGAGAATTTGCAGGGCATTGCATATATTCTAGAGCAGTATTTTTTCAATCCAACTTTGGATCAGTAAAACCCAACACATGTTTACATAAAAGAATCTCCAAATTATAGTTGGCATCCCCAAAAGATACTTCATTATGCCTATGGTCAAAGCAAAAGCAAAATCAAAATAACTTGACAAACCAAATTAACTACATACATCACTTAGTATTTTGCTCACTGATTTAAATACATTTTAAGTGGAACTTGCCAGCATAAATTTATTTCTCCCCCTCTTTTGCTCAAGGAAAATTGTGGTTTTTATATACAATCAGAGCTCAGCTTCTGGCTTTGGCACAAGAGATACATTCTCAGCTTCTGGCTTTGGCACAAGATACCCACTCTCCACCCAGGCAAGATAACCTCCTCCCATGTTGCTCACATCCTTAAAACCCTGTCATTTAAATGACCAATTCATATATGGGACTTAGTGGGAAGTTACAAAAACCATTTACCAAATAACAAGACGACCAAGTAGGGGATTTGGGACAACAGAATTTAGTCATAGACTCACAAGTCATAACTCAACTAAACAAGATTTCAGTAGCTTTTGTTGATTTAACATGAAACTTGCCCACTTATTGTAAAGATATCTTTAATTATTTGGTTCTAGTAAACTTACAGCGGTAAGCAGATCAGAAGTTGCATACAGAGACCGCACCCCACTTTGGCAACCCTATGCAGATCATGACATGATCCACCAGAGAAACGAATTAGGTTATGTATAAAATAAGAGTACATGGTGTTCTAAATATTAAGGTAATTTTATGATGGATTTGTCAAAAGAAATTCTAAATTTTCTATGGTGCCAGCATTTGGTCAGACCGGTAAGAGATAATACAAGACACAAGCAAAATTACCACAATAAGATGATCCTCTTTGTTGCAAGCAGAAGAAACCTCCTCCAAGAATTGTGGATTTTTCACCCTCCCTAAGGGCCAAAATCATCTTACATATTAATTTCCATTACTTGGTTAAAGATACCAAATTGCAAAGCAAAACAATTTTAGAAGAAAAAAATCCACTTGTAAATGGGATTCTAATGGTAAGAGATTTAAATTACCTTCTGGTGTAATGAACATGTAAGGGATGTTGAAGATCTTGTCTGCACCCACATGCCCTTTCTTGTACTCTTCCACCGTCCTATTTGCAAATTAAACAAAGTTCCACACTTATTCCAGGAAGAATAGAACGTTTAATTTTTGTAAATCACATCCATGAAATTAACTAATTTGAGGAAGAAATGGATCTGAACATGAAAGAAAGAGCACCCTTTACGTACCTAACATCAAGATATGCATACCCAGACTTGATCAAATCCTTAGCTTCATGAACATCAACCGTTACAACTTCTGCTCCCGAGCTACAAAAGACGAGAACAAGAAGAAGAAACAGAACACGAGCGAGCATAGGCGAGGAAAAACCCATGTTAAAATTCTACAGTGAAAGTTCTGAAACAATCCTGTGTGTGTATCGGAGAAAATGAAATCAACCTTTCTAAAGAGCCCATGAAAATAAACTGTGTTTATTTGGTATATAGCACTTGGATTTTCAAATCTCCAGGCTATTTCCTTGGTTTGCCCCCAAAAACCAGCTGAAGAGAGAAAACGTGGGCTGGCCTGCAGCTGTTTCCAAACTCGGTTCGTCTTTCAGACTTTCAGTAGAAGGTTATGTGTGGATAAGAACTGCGTTCGCTGAACATGATTAGAAATCATGTCAATTTATCTTATTTTATTTAATTATTATAATTTTTTTAAATTTTTATATAAAATATAATAAATAATTTAATTTTTTTAAAATTTTAAAATAAAAATAATATTTTAATAATAATATTTTATTTAATTTTTATCTCATCTTATTCAATTCAATATTCAAACCACCCCTTAAGTTTTATAATGTCATATTAAATAATGTCTCAATGGGTTAAACGAATCTTCCAAAAACTACCAATATCATAAACAGAATGGTTCCAATAAAACAGGAATCCATGACATCATGCTTGTCATTGCCACATACTCCTATGAAAGGGCAAGGACTTCGATTTGAGGATTGATATGTTTTAGTTTAATTTATCCATAAAAGAATAAACTCAAAAAAAAATTTTTAAAATATTAAAAATTTAAAAAATTTAAAAAAATGTAGAGTGTGGTAGAGGTTACGGGGCAAAACTCTTTTTGTAATACCCAGCTCCTCCTTCTTACGTACGCTTCTCTCTTTCTGATGTATGTTTCGTCTTGATGACGTAAGCAAACCCTAATGGCAGAGATTATGTGATCATCTGCCTTTCTCACTACCGACTGCGAGTCACGTTATGCGTGTCGAACCATGATAGCGTGTCTCGAAAGATATCGTGTGACTTCTAGAGCACGCCCGGTGTTTTAAATATGCTGGAAATATTTATAAGAAGTATTTCCATCATTGTTGAATTAAGATTTGATCTTAAATACGACAATCATAATATTATTGAAGAGCTCCAAAAATATTATAATTGCCGGAAATCATTTTAATATTATTATTAAAATGATTTCAATTATTTAAGATATTATGAGATTTAAATTATGTTGAGAACTTTTATTAATTAAATGGTATAACCCTCTATCCCTCATAATTATGTTAGATATTGATTAGTTGACTAGGTTGTGGACTGTGCTGTTAGTATTTGTGGAGTTGTGGCATTGTGATGAAGTGTTGGGCATTCTGTGTAGTGAAGTGTTGGGCTTATCTGTGTTGTATGGAGGTGCATTATGCTGTGTAGTGTGATTGAGAAATATGTG
This sequence comes from Juglans regia, assembly GCF_001411555.2. Lineage (NCBI taxonomy): Eukaryota > Viridiplantae > Streptophyta > Magnoliopsida > Fagales > Juglandaceae > Juglans > Juglans regia. Next base: position 12,101 of record NW_023357245.1, read on the forward strand.
CTGTAATGGTGGCACAGTATATGTGGAACGGATACAATGCACACTAAGTGTATTCTGTGTGCATGTGGCGTGTTATGTATGTAGGGAGTACAAATGGAATGTACTCCATGTGATGGTGAGATGCACCATATGGCGAGTACGCCATAATGGTGACATGCCGTGATGTGTATGAAGGGAGTATACGATGGGTGTACTCTGTGTGGGGTATGGTGGAACGGGATGAGTACAAGTGGAGCGTACTCAGTGGCGTAGTGCGCGTAAGAGGAGTGCATGTAGAATGTACTCTATGTGGTGGACGATGCACCATATGGCGTGTATGCCATATTGGTGATGTGGTATGCATATGGAGAGTACATGTGGAATGTACTCCATGAGATGGTGCGATGCACCATATGGCGTGTATGCCATAGTGGTGATATGGTGTGTATGGATGGAGTACATGTGAAATGTATTCCATATGATGGGTGATTCACCATATGGCAAGGACGTCATAATGGTGATGTGTCGTAGTGTGTGTGAAGGGAGTATACGATGAGTGTACTCCATGTGATGTAATGATGTACCATATGACGGGTATGCCATAGTGGTGATATGGTGTGTATGGATGGAGTGCATGTGGAATGCACTCCATATGATTGGGGATGCACCATATGGCGTGTAGGCCATAGTGGTGATGGAGCGTATGTAAAGGGAGTACGTTCCATGTAAAGGGAGTACGAGTGGAACGTACTCCCTGTGATGGAGTGATGTACCATATGGCGGGTATGCCATAGTGGTGATATGGTGTGTATGGATGAAGTTCATGTGGAATGCACTCCATAAAATTGGGGATGCACCATATGGCGTGTAGGCCATAGTGGTGATGGAGCGTATGTAAAGGGAGTACGAGTGGAACGTACTCCCTGTGATGGAGTGATGTACCATATGGTAGGTATGCCATAATGGTGATGTGGTGTGTATGAAGGGAGTATACGTGGAGTGTACTCCACGTAGCAGCGACACTCCGTGTGGCGTGTCGTAGAGATAAGGATGGTTATGTGATTGATGGGCGTGGAACGTGATGGATAGTGTCGGGAACTGTGAAACAGTGTCCCGAAGTAGTTATGGCGTAGCCTGTAGTCTGAAGTGATAGGTGTCACTGTGATGGACTTATGGCCAGGAGTATGCGCAAAGTAGCGGAACAAGTATAAGAGTGCACAGCGGAAGCATGACTGGGGAATGTCACGAAGTGACATGACTATTGACAGTCGTGCTTGTGATGGGTGAAGTAGTGGAATAAGTGGAAGAGTACGCAGCGGGAGCATGACTGGGCAACGTCACGAAGTGACGTGGTTATTGGAAGTCATACTTATGATGGGTGAAGTGTTAAAGTGTAGAAATGGCGTAATGGGAACCTGACGAGATGTCGCGATGTGACGGGAGTACGTGAGGAACCGTACTCGTGATGAGTCAGGAGTGATGTAGTAGAATGTTAGGTAACACGACAAGGTCACGTGTAGCACTGGAGCAATCTCGGGCTATATAACGTGACATGAAACGTAGTTATGAATGGAGTCTTGTCGTGTTAAGTGTTGGGATGAACTGTCAAAAGGGACGGGTAGCGTGAAGAGTCATGCTAGCCGGGTTAAGAGAAGATTGGTATCGGAGTATGGCCCTTGTCCCTACGAGCAGGTGATCAACGTGTTATATACGTTGATCTTAGGTGATAAAGGGGTAAGGTACCTGTGTAACATGGTGAGAGACACGTGCCGAACGGATTCACCATATGTAATGGGTAATCTGTCATGAGCATAGTTGCACGGTGCTTAAGCCTCAGAGTTGGCTTAGAGCCATGTGTCTTTATGGATGGGAATGAGGATTTAGTGTGGGCCAAGACGCATGAAGATAGTGACGGATGCATCGTTAGGATTAAGATGTGTGATTCCATCGGTCGGAATCATGCGTCGAATGTGGTTGTAAGAAGAGTAAGACGAATGTCCTAGTGTCTTAATCCTAAGGTAAATAAGGGGTTCACTTTAGTGGATGAGCACTCGAGACAAGACTTTGAGTTGGAAGTTGTGGTGACCGTAAGTGGTCCTCGAAGGGTTTAACATAGTGAAGGGCACTTAAGTGCACAGGATAGAAGGAGAGTGTTCTAAGTATAGCGTAGTTCTATTTATAGTTTAAGTTACTTATGCATTAGATAGAGAATGATGCTAAGGTTATGTGTATGCATGTAGGTTGCCATCTGACAAGCACGTGAATGGACTGAATGACATGCAAGTAGCATGGAGTCCAGGTAAGTGTTACGTTCATACTCTTCTAGAGTTATCAAAGATACAAGAAACGTTTTTCCTTTAAAAATGCTCACGAAAAGACTAAAGACGTTTTAAGAAAGAAAATGCTAAATGTTCAAAAGTATAAGTATGTACGGCCCCTCATTGGCAGCCCCTTTTACGCACCCCAAAGTATTAATTGTACGCTTGTGAATGGATGACTATACGCTGTATCTATTGTATGTATTTTCAAAGAAAAATCCATAAACTGATGAAGATGCATGAAAGGCATGAAAGCAGATGCTTTCGTGAATCCTACGAACCGACGCTCTCATGTGCACCACGAGGTGATACTCGCGGATGCCATGATTGACGACGTTCAAGGTGACACTTATAGGATGCCACGGAAGCTGATGCTTAAGCCCATGTATGTTCTTTGTTAAAAAGAGGATAGAACTGAAATGAAATTGAAAAAGAAAACGGAAAGACCATTTTCGGGCTTACGCCCCAAACGATATTTTCTCACGAAAAGAAATGTTTTCTCATAAAAAGAAAGGACTGCTAAATGAAAGAACGAACTGAATGAAAGCTGTCAGCTCATTCGAGCTGACATGAACGAATAAATGAAAAGAAAGAAACGAAAGCATGAATGTATGAAGACACGTAACGGCCACATGACATGAATGAAAGGGTACCGATGAATGGGCAGATTGCAATGCCGGGTAAGTAGTGCTGGAAGTGCACCCAGTGCTGCCCCCTATGAAAAGGGGTTCCCAACCCGTGGCCACGGGCGGAATCCGGGTCCAAAGGAAGACCGCTAACCCCAAACACACGGGGCGTAATTGTGTGTACTGGCCTATGAAAGCGATAAGAAAGAATGGATGTACGCACGCACGCACGAACGCACGAATGCACATGTATGCACAAGAGCACAAGAGTACGGGCTCTTTAAGAAATGAAGGCACTGACAGGGGAAACGTTTTACGACGAGAAAGCTCTTTTTAAAGTAAAACCCCGTACACCGACTCTTGAAGAAATGAAGGCAGTGACGGGGGACACGTTTTAAATAGAGGAAAGCTTTTTAAAAGAAAAGCCCCATCCAGTGACGTTTTCAAACGAACGCACACAAGACACGTAGGCACGCACGTAATAGTATGTACGAATGATGAATGCATGAATGAAAACCTATGTTGTTATATTTTAACCGTATGAAGTAATGCTTACGAGTTTTCGACTCATTTTAGTTTTTGTGCATGTCCCTCCCCCTCACAGGAACTGCACGATCAGGACGGACACGGCCCATGGGGAAGAGCACGGAAGTCTAGGCACGAGTTTTAAACGTACGAGGCCTTTTTATTATAAGATTTATGTTTTCCATTGTAACCCTCTTTTATGATCAAAGCACATTTTATTTATAAACGTAGAGTCTCGCACCCTGGGGATGCAAGTGAAAAGTTTTAAACAGGACGGTAATTCCCGTCGTCCTTTTTATAAAAATATTTTAGAAAAAGTCCCACCATAAGGACGGGCGTTACACTTTTCCTTTATGGTTGCTTTCGGGTAAGAAAGTAGTGAGCATTTCAAGCATTCAAAGCCCTTAGAGCATCAATATTAGTCTATATATATGTATATACAAAGTCAAATTTACATAATATGATCTTAAAATCCTCTATATTGATTTATACATATCAAATATTTAGCTAGTTATGAACAGTACTTATCTAAATTTGGATTACTACTATTCACTCCACAAAACATATTTTAATCATTATTTATCTCTCCTCCCACACTCTCTCTCACAATCCTTTTCCTTTCTCCTTCATTCAACAACACAACAAATTTTCATTTGCACATTCATTTAATTATTATAATATATTATATTTTTTTTCATTTTATTGTATTTGTATTCTTAGTGTCAAATGTATGTAATAGATGCTAATTGTAAAATATATATAAAAAAAATTGATTTTAACAAAAAATTAATAATAATAAAGTAATAATATTTTATTATTATTTTATCTCAAATATATATAAATTAATGTGAGAATTTGATTTAAATGATAAAATAATTATATAAAAAAAATAATTTTACATATACGTATACATAAATCAATACTAAGGGTGAGTTTGGTTAACAAACTCATCTCAACTCATCTCAAATCATCATTACAACTTTTTCAAATTCCAATACAAAATATAATAAATAATTCAACTTTTTCAAATCTCAAAATAATAATAATATTAAAAAATAATATTCTAACAATATTTTATCATCTTAACTCAACTCAACTCAACTCACTTCAACATCCAAACACAACCTAATACTCTTAATGCAGCTATGCATTAATATGCAATATCTTTTGAAGAAGATGCTTTTGGGTAAGTAGTTAGATGAGCATTAATTCTAGCATTTAATGCACTCAACTTTGTAACTATATACCATTGTGCGAGAAATGTCATGTCAGGTGCACTATCAAAATAAAAATAATATGAGAAATGCCAAAAAATATTTCGAACTAGATTTTTTTTATTGAATAATTAAGAAAATATTTTTTAATAATGTTATAAATTTTTTATTTTTTTAAATTTTTTTTATGATAATTAAAAAAATACATAAAAATAAAAATAAAAATAATTATTATTATTCGGAATATTTTTTGAATCTAAAATTTGAAATATATAGCAGTATTCAAATAATATTTATAATTTTAAAACATTTCTTTTAATAAAAGTAAAAAAGTAAGATTTATATAAAAAAAATTATTTTTTATTAATAGATTAAACTCTTTTTTAAATCGACGCTTGACCAGGAGATACAGAAGCCCCTTGAGGCTATCTAACCGTGAATGTCACCAAACTTGAACAAGCCAAACGTTTGAAAAGAGGGGTCATGCTAGAGCCCCGCGGTGTAGTATTATTTTATATGTATTTTTTTAAGTTATTTTTTATATAAGTTTTTTAATATTTTTTTATATTAAAAATAAATAAATTTAAAATATTTTAAGAAAATAATTTTTTAATCAAAAAGTAAAAAAAAAATTATTAAAAAATATTTTCTTAATCACGAAGTAAAATAAAAAATCATAACAAAATATTTTTTATAATTTTTTATAATTTTTTAGTTTACTTCTTTATTAAGAAAATATTTTTTAATAATATTATGATATTTTTTAAAATATTTAAAATTTACAAAAAAATTTATATAAAAAAATTTAAAAAAACACATCAAAATACATTGCTAATCTCCGGCGGGAGTTCCCAGCGAGAGATATAGCATTATCCTTGAAAAGAGAATCAGAGCTGTGTTTGGAAGATGACATCACCTCAAACCATCTCAAATCAATTATTAATGAGACTCATTATCTTTTTAACTTTTCATAAATATTTAAAAATCATTTGAATCGATTTCATATATTTAAACATCTATCTTAATTTATTTACACTCAAATAAAATTTATAAAATATTACTATTTACAAATCAATTCAAATCATTTAAAATCACCTCAATATCGAAACGATAGCTAAATTTTCAATCTTCAAATCTGCCATTACACGCCATGCTCATTCTCTTATATAAGAAATTACACTTTAATGCTCGACTAATACCAGCCATAACAGAAACACTGCTAAGCAACTCAAGATTTCATGCTTAGCATTGCAGGAGTGAGGTCCTCAATGGCTTATGAGAAGTATCTTGGTTTACTAACTGTTGTTGGCAAAGCAAGAGAGAAATCATTCAGAGATATTCTGGATCGAGTCAGAATGAGGGTTAGCAACCAAAGGGTTAAATTCTTGTCTCAAGCAGGAAAAGAAATATTCATCAAGGCTGTTGTGCAAGCCCTCCCAACTTATAGCATGTCTGTTTTTATGCTACTTGCCAAACTTATTCGAAATTTAAACAGCATTATGCACAACTTTTGGTGGGGACAGCATGAGGCAGAAAGAAAGATCCATTGGGTGGCTTGGAGCAAAATGGGAAGATCTAAGGCTGATGGAGGTTTGGGTTTTCGAGACTTGGAAGGTTTTAACCTTGCACTTCTAGCAAAACAAGGTTGGAGAGTGATTCATACTCCTTTTTCTCTAGTTTCACAGGTTCTAAGAGCCAAGTACTTCCAAGAGACTTCCTTTATGAATGCAAAGTTGGGTCAGAAACCATCATATATATGGAGGAGTATGTTGAAAGCAAGGAACCTGATTGATGCAGGTTCTTTTTGGAGAATTGGCTCTGGTGATAAGGTCAGAATTTGGGGAGACAAATGGCTACCTAAGACCATACCATCTGCAGTTAAAAGCCCTATATCCCATCTTGATGGCAATGCTAAAGTTCAAGAACTGTTAAAGCCAGGGGAAAAGAGATGGAATATGGAGCTTGTGGAGCACATCTTTTGCAAAGAAGAGGCAGATATCATTGCTCAAATTCCAATAAGCTCATCCACTAGTCCTGACCAACTGATATGGAAAGGAATCTCTTCAGGTTTTTTCACAGTCAAAAGCGCATACCATCTGCACCAGGAGATGATCCAAGATATTAAAGGGCAACCATCGAGCAGTCATAATTTAAAAGATGTTTGGAAAACTCTCTGGCAGCTACAAGTCACACCAGGAGAGAAAGTTTTTCTATGGAGAGCTTGTCTAAATGCACTTCCAACTCAGTCAAATCTTTTTAAAAGGAAGATTGTTGCAAATCCAAAGTGTCCAATTTGCAAGTTAGAGGAAGAGACAGTAGCACATGCTTTATGGGATTGTGAGTCAGCAAGAGATGTTTGGAGCCAATGTACTAAGAGCATTCAGAAAAGGCATTTCTCTCATATGGATTTTTTGGAGATTTTCAAAGCTATTGCAGAAGGAATGAGTTTTGAGTGCATGCAGGAATTTGTTATGGTTGCTAAGCAGATTTGGTGGAGGAGAAATGAGTTTATTTTTAATCAAAGGTTTGGACATCCTAATCAAGTTGCCATGGTTGCAAATCAGAACATAAGAATGATGAAGGACTTGGAAATGCAGAAAAATGATTCCTCAACTCTTAGTAACAGCAACTTAGTTATTTGGCAACCACCTCCTATTCTTTTTTACAAGCTTAATTGGGATGCAGCTGTGGTCAAAATCAGAGCTAAAGTTGGTATTGGTATAGTAGTTAGAGATTGTGAAGGAAGAATAATAGCAACTATGAGAAGAAAACAAAGCCTTCTTCCCCTCCCTTCTCTGGCTGAAGCTTTTGGGGCACTCTTAGCAGTGAATTTTGCACTGGATCTTGGGTTAACAAAGACTATCTTTGAAGGGGACTCTCTTCAAACAGTCCAAGCTTTGAAGAAAGAGGAGGATCAACTGTCCAGCTTTGGCATGTACGTCTCTGAAGCCAAGATGAAACTTAGAAATTTTGATTCTTGGAATGTCACTCATGTCAAAAGAAGTGGAAATGTGATGGCTCATGTTTTGGCACAAGATGCTTTAGTCATTTCTGATGTAATTGTTACTATGGAGGATATTCCTCCATGTATTTCAGATCTGATATAATGGAACAAGCTCTTCAGCTTCCTTTCAAAAAAATAATAATAATAATAACAGATACCTCACTTAATCCTTATCAACCAGCCCTAATAATAATATCGTATGTATAACAAATATAAAATTCTTTTTACCTATGACATTAATTGCATAGAACTTTCTAAGATTACATTAATGCATAATAGATCGTGTGGTGACAACTGGAAAATTATTTAGATCACACCAGTTCACGAAGGATTTGTCTGCCATCTTGCATGTTGCCACCTTGCTTGCCAACTCAACACGAATGAACCTACATAAAAAACATATATAATAATTATATATCATAAATTTATTAAAAAAAAATCTATAATTTTAAATATTGGCAAAAAGATTGGTAATCCGTGTCTCAATATGAACTTAAAAGAAAAAATTTATTCATATCAATTTTCTCATCATTCCATAATATGGTATTAAATGATAAATTCACAAGTAAAATTTAATAAATAGTCTCTAATCATCTAATGACACACCATGAGATAATGAAAGGATTATGAGAATTGAGATGACGAGTAGCATTACTCGAACCTAAATGGCCTAAACTCAATCAACCATTTTTATTGTTCGAGTAGGGTTAGGGTTTTAGTCATGTCTACTTGTGCATTTGGTGGTGGAAAGTTACTCTCTCTCTCTCTCTCTCTCTCCCCCTGTGATGACTAATTCAGGCGCTTCTCATCGGTAATTATCTTATCTGCGTGCTTCTCATTTATTTTACCTTATTCATCTTTTATTTTCATTTCCTTCTTATGGGTTCTTTGACGAGGTTATTTGGTGGATTAAAAAGAGAGGATGCATGACAGGTCTCTTAGAATCATAGAGAGAAGTAGAAAAGTCAGCAAATTTATCTCTTTCGTCAGGGCTATGGTGGAGTGTCTGGTGGATACGTTAGAGGCTTGTGTCCAATTTGGTAACAGTAAGGCGTTTTATAAATCAAAGAGGGACAATAATCCTGCTTTTGTGACACAAAGGAGTATGAATTTTTATGGTTGATTAATAGTGGTAAAGGAATATGGGGGAGGGGGAACATGAGGTTTTATTATTGTAACGAAGGGGAAAAATGGGAATGTCTAGCGTAGTTTCTCTGTTACTTTGCGTGAAGTGAATAAAATAAAGTCCATTGTTTTAAGGACTGAAAATAAAGGTAAGGATATATCTATTGGTACTCTTATAGGTCGACAAGGGGAGTTTGTGAAGAGGCCTCATCGGAAGGATGACACGATTGGGGGGAGGGGAATTGTATAAGGCGATAATGGTGCGCCCGGCTCATTTTCTTGCCATCTACAATTTCGTTGTTAGTCGTGAGGTGTCAAGGGTGAGAGATGTTGGTGTGGGTGATGAGGGGCATGCCTTTAAGCACGATGCCTATATTCGTCTACCATACTATAGGAAGAGAGGCGTTGGGATTTCCGACGCTAGCATGTCAGTTGGAGAATATGAAAGGATGTTGAAATTTGTAAGGAGAAAATTAATAGTATTTTGCCGAAGATTGATATGGGTATGGGCTTGGAATTGGAGATGGGTCATGCCTTTGAAGTCGGTTTAAGGCGGGTCTTGTGGTTTCGTCTTTGAATATCCACTAGGGAACGTCTTCTGCTCCTCCTCTGGTAGCAAAACTTACACTGAACAAGTTGCCAGTGGCTCCAAGTTTCTACACAGTGTCTCAACACCAACATATTCCTGTGAGAAGGACAATTGTGTCAAGAATATGGTTTCAGTGGTTTTATCTTCGATAAACCCTTCAGGGGAGTCTATTATTCATTTTCAGGCACCAGAGACTTCATAGATAATTTTTTCCATAGTCACTAGGTCTACGCTTTGTGCCCGCTGACGTTTGTGTTTTCTCCAATGAAGTTTAATGGTGTCTGGACTTTACTGCTGATACGTTCCAATGTTGACAATGAATGAGCTACTTGTTCTAATACTATGTCGATACCTTCCCAGTCATCGAAAGCTGGCCCAGAGCAGGGTAAGTGTTGGAGTGTGAAAACATGGAGGTGGAGGTCGATGTATCGGTAAACTTTCATTCTGTAGAGGAAGGAGATCCGTTGATGTAGGCTATGGTTCTATCTTCTTGTCTGGGGGGTACATCCTACTAGTCGGTGGCCATCCTACTAGTCGAGGGGTACATAAGGTTCATATTGTCTGGGAAATTAAAGGCTCTGAAAGAGGACTTCAAGAACTGAAATGAGCAAGTTTTTGGTAATGTGGATAGACGTAAGGAGTCTTTTCTCTAGGAGTTGCAAGGTTTGGAGAGTAGGGAAAATGGTAGAACTCTTTCAGATGAGGAGATCTTGAGGAAAATTATCATTAGGCCAGAACTTGAAACAGTGATCTTGATAGAGGTGATTTCGTGGAAGCAAAATCAATAGCACTTTGGTTAAAAGAAGGGGATAAATACACAAAGTTTTTTACAGGGTGGCCAATTCCCACCAAAGGACGACGCTATTGAGTTGATTGAGGTGGATGGTGTTATTTTTTCTGATTAGTTTGAGATCAAGGGGCACATTTGTCTATTTTATGAGAAGCTCTTTATGGAGAAGTTTTTTGGGAGGCCAAACCTTGATAGTTTAGCATTTGAAAATATTGACCCCTTGAGTGCTCAATGACTTGAACGACCCTTATAGGAGAATAAAGTTCTTCTTGTTGTAAGAGTGATGGTTAAGGATAAGGCTCATAGTCTGGATTTTACCATGGCTTTCTTTTAGGCTTGTTGGGATATTGTACGGGAGGATGTTATGAAGGTGTTTCATGAATTGCACTCTTTTGGTAAGTTTGAAAAGAGTCTAAATGAAATTTTTATTGCACTTCTTCCTAAAAGGGCAAGAGCTTCTGATGTGAAGGATTTTCATCCCATTAGTCTAGTCAATGGGGTTTATAAAATAATTTCCGAAGTTCTTGTTGACCACTTGAGCACAGTTATAGAAAAGATTGTAACGAATTCTTTGAATGCATTTGTTAAAGGGAGAAAAATTCTAGATTCTGTTTTAATAGCTAATGAAAGTATCAATAGTAGAATTAAGTTGGGTGAGCCAAGTATTTTGTGTAAGTTTGATATAGAAACGGCTTATGAACACATCAATTAGGACTTTTTTCTATATCTACTTAGTAGATGCGGCATTGGGAGGAGGTTGTGTAATTCGATCAAGGATTGTGTTTTAACTACACGATTCTCAATGTTGGTGAATGGCTCCCTTGTGGATTTTTTTTAATAGTTCACGTGGATTGAGACAAGGGAATTTGTTGTCTCAAATTCCTTTTGTCATTATTATGGATGCACTCAGTCAAATAGTTTTTGGCAGGTTTCTTGATGGGAGGGTCTTATAATGGTTTGGTTAATATTTCTCACTTTTTGTTTGCAGATGATACAGTATTTTCTTTTAATGTGAATCTAGGTCATGCATAAACTTTGAGAGTGCTCTTGCTTTGTTTTAAGGCTATATCCGGCCTTAAGGTGAGACTTGGTATTTCCAAGATGGTTTCGGTGGTTCCAGTGCAAAAAATGAGAAGTTTGGCAAATATTATTGGTTGCCAGGTTTCATCAGTGTTGATAAGATACATTGGGCTCCCTTTGGGGGATACTTTTAAGGCAAGGCTGCTTGGGATAGGGTGATTGAGAATGTAGACAAAATGCTGGAGGGATGGAAGTGGTTGTATTTTTCAAAAGGGGAAAGAATCACCTTAATAAGAAACACTCTTTCTAATCTCCCTACTTACTTTCTTTCTTTCATTGTTTCCCTATCCAATTGGTGTGCCTAATCAGATTAAAAAGATGTTTCGAGACTGTTTGTGGAGAGGCATCAAGGAGGAAGCCAATTTCATTTGATTAGTTGAGAGAAGGTTTGTACTCCAATATGTGTAGAGGGTTAGGGTTCTAAAGTGGAGGACCTTTAATAAAGCCCTTCTTGGGAAGTGGTTGGTGATGGTTCTGGAATTAGCTTTTGGCATGATCCTTGGTGTGGTGGTGGGGATTTTAGTGCTATTTTTCTAGGTCTTTTTCGCATCGCTAAGAATTCTGATGGTTTGGTGGTTGATGTTTTGGATTGCTCTAGTGGTTCACCTCAATGGAATGTACATTTTTCTAGAGTAGTGAATGATTGAGAAATGGATGTAATTTCTTATCTGTTTGGTCTATTGTATGGTACAAATCTTAGTCGGGCCGAGATGGATAAGATGGTCTGGATTCATACTAGAAATGAGAAGTTTATAATTTATTTCGTGTACAAGATGCTGATTGGTTCAAATGTGGTACACTCTTTTGCTTGGAAGTGTATTTGAAAGAGTAGGGTTAGGGGTGTAAGACTATCAATCTGGACCAGACCGATAGGCTTATTGGTCGATCTCGGGGTGTGGTATTTTTTTTTATCGGACCAAACCAAGACCGACCGAATGTATATACATATGTATATATATATATAAATATTATATATAATATATATTATTTTATATAGTATTTGTAAAAATTAATTATGTAATTTTCATCTAAGGTATATATACAATAAAATTATTTAATATTCATATACCATATATAAATATTAAAAAGATCACTTAATTTTAATTTTACTAATTTAATTAATTTTTATATTAATTTTTGTCAAAAAAAGAGGAAAAAATTTTCTTTGACCGAATCGGATCAAAAGGACCAATCAAACTGATAGATAACGGTCTCGTCCGGCAAAAATGATGGATCGAAATTTTCGATCCGTGACCTCCCCGGACTGGACTAGACCGAACCAGATCAGACCGATTACATCCCTAAGTAAGGTGCCTTCAAAGGTCGCTTTCTTTGGCTGCACAACTTCTCTAGGAAAACTTATGACCTTGGATAATCTTAGGAAACATAGATTAATAGGAAAAACACTCTATTACATAAAATACAAAATTCATTTACTCTTCCACAGTAGTTGGAGTCAACCCAATCTCAGCAAAAATGTAAAAGAGTAAAGGAGGGCTATCTTTCAACTATCAATTCTGCTATGCACAATCGTCTTATGAAGATGCTGTGCAGTGGGCTGATGCCACGTTAGCCGATTAATTTAAAAAAAAAAAATGAAACCCATTTCACCATTTCGTTTCCCACTTCTGAGACTAAAATCATTCTGACCAAGCCATTTCGTCTCGGGCTCTCGTGTGGGTGCAGGTCCGCAGGATCCTTCCGTCTCGTGTGGGTGCGATTTGCGGTGGGTAGTGGGTACTACGTTGGGTGGGTCAACCGAAGGCCGGTCCGGTGGGCTGGGTGTGGGTCAGTTTCTTGGGCTTGGTGTGGGTCAATTTTGTGGGCTTGGTGTGGGTCAGTTTCGTGGGCTTGGTTTGGGTCAGCTTCGTGGGCTTCGTTGGGGTCAGCTTCGTGGGCCAGCATCAGTTCGGGTCAGCTTCGTCAACCAGCAGTAGTTCGGGTCAACTTCATGGGGCAGCAATTCGGGTCAGCCTCGTCTCCATACCGTCGCCACCAAAGGTACCATCAAGACAGATGTTTGCTTCAATTTGCAATAAAAAAATGTTTTAACATCTACAAGTTTGGATGTTTGTTGGATGAAAATATATTTCGAGTCACATGTATTAGTTTTTTTTTTTTTCAAGTCAGTTCCACAAGTTTGGATGTTTGTATGATCTATTTCTGGTTGGCTGAAGATATCAATTTTCTGGTTTGTAGATATGTAGATCATCAAGATTCAAAACAACAGCTCCCAAATGAGTTTTTGTTTTTCCTATACAAACAAAACAAGTAATTGTATTAATTAATTACGTAAAAATTAAAAAGATTGAAGATTGATGTTGGTAAAGTTTGATTAGTGTGGTCCTTTTGAGAAATGTCATGCTTGCCCCTTTGAATATATTGCATGGGTTGGTTAGCATCAATTGTCTGACATTGTAAATAAATCTTATTTGAATTTTTATCAAATTTTGATCAGTTTTGTAATTCTTGGAAGAAATATGTACAATATTAGTCCTCACTGGTGGTCGATCGAATTAAATTTCCTGAAAACTTATCAAAGACTAACCTTGGATATTGAAGAACTTGAACAGGGCATGGGAAAAAGAGAAGAACACCCATCTCAGCTAACACCATCTAGCTCAAATCCGTCAAACTTAGTATGTTATTTCATAATTTAAAAATTTATTGCAACTCAATGTTTAACGTCCTAATTATTATTTTTATTTTTATGTTAGGACATCCCTCAAACTGGTCTACTAAATTATCCAAATTACATGCATGGTTACTTTGGACCAATGCTTGCATGTTCATCAGCTTTTCTGCCATATCCAGATGACAACAAAAATCCAAGTAAAATTCAGGTAGTTTTTCAACTTCATTGTTGTCTTTTAGTTATAACGTAACTAACTTTTTATTACGGTTTAAATGTTTTTAGATTTTTGTTTTCAGCAAAACGTTGGTTACCCATTTCAATATGGGATGGGACCTCCGAGGCCAGTCATCGCTACAAGCTCCGCAACAAGTGCTAGAGTTAGTAAAGAAAATAGACCCGATTGTTTAGAAACTGAACCTCCATGTTCTTCAACTAGAGTTGATGAAGAAATTATATTGGATAGACCAGATGAACGGAAAATTGATGATGGCACTACCGGTACACCACGGGTAGTGCCATCATTGGATAGTGATGATATCATTGAGGAGCCAAAGTCGGGGATGGAGTTCAATTTGTTTGAAGATTTGTTGAGTTATTATAAACAGTATGCAAAGAAATGCGGGTTTGGGGAGATGACACAGAGGAGTGAGAGGTCAGAGGATCAAAGTGTTAGATATGTCACCATTGGTTGTGCACGGGGAGGGAAGGCCCGGAATAAGAGTTCGAATGTCGCCAACCCACGTCCGACGGGAAAAACGGACTGTAAGGTAAGAATTAATGCCTTAAGAGTTGAGGGAAAGATGCGGATAACAACTGTCCATAATACACATAATCATGACCTCAGCCCAAAGAAATCCCACTTTTTTCGATGTAACAGAGAAGTGAGTGAGACCGTTAAAAGAGTCCTAGACACAAACGACTTAGCTGGCATCCGATTGAATAAGAGTTATGGTTCTCTTGTTGTTGGCGCAGGTGGCTTCGAGAACCTCCCATTTTTAGAAAAGGATTGTCGCAATTACATTGACAAAGCACGACATCTTCGACTTGGCGCAGGTGGTGCTGGAGCACTTCGGGATTATTTTATGAGAATGCAGTACAAGAATAATGACTTTTTTACATTGATGGATTTAGGCGATGACGGTAGATTAAAGAATGTTTTTTGGGCAGATCCATGTAGTCGGGCAGCCTACCAGTATTTTGGTGATGTGGTTACATTCGACACCACATACCTAACGAATAGGTATGGGATGCCCTTTGCACCATTTGTCGGTGTAAATCACCATGGGCAGTCGATTCTTTTGGGAGCTAGGTTGATTTCCAGTGAGGATACGGAAACATTTACATGCCTATTCCAAACCTGGTTGCAGTGTATGGACGGTATAGCTCCAAAGGCTATTATTACTGATCAAGACAGAGCAATGAAAAATGCAATTGCTACCGTCTTTCCAGAAACTCGACATAGATTATGCCTGTGGCATATACTGAAGAAAGTCCCTGAGAAGCTTGGGTCGTATGCTGCGTACAGAAGTGGGCTAAAAACTCAACTGATGAAATGTGTGTATAACACACAAACTATTGAGGAGTTTGAGAAATGTTGGGCTGGGTTTATTAACACATACGACTTATATGAGAATGTGTGGTTGAAAAGTTTATATGTGGAGTGTGAGTATTGGGTACCGGTATTCCTAAAAGAGCACTTTTGGGCTGGAATGAGTACAACCCAGCCCAACATTCTCAAACTCCTCAATAGTTTGTGTGTTATACACATTTCATCAGTTGGTTTACTTCTGTACGCAGCATACGACCCAAAGCTTCTCGGGACTTTTCTTCAGTATATGCCTGGGCATAATCTATCAGTTTCTGGAAAGTGGTAACAGTGCATTTTCGTGCTCTGTGCTTGATCAGTAATAATAACCTTTGGAGCTATACCGTCCATACACTGCAGCCAGATTAGGCATGTAAATGTTTAAGTATCCTCACTGGAAATCCAACCTAGCTCCCAAAAGAAAAGAATCGACTGCCTGGTGATTTACACCGACAAATGGTGCCAAGGGCATCCCATACCTATTCGTTAGGTATGGTGTCGTCTTATACATCGCAAAATACTGGTAGGCTGCTTATTTACATGGATCTGCCAAAAAAAACATTCTTTAATCTACCGTCATCGCCTAAATCCATCAATGTAAAAAGTCATTATTCTTGTGCACGTTAAAATAATCCCGAAGTGCTCAGCACCACCTGCGCCAAGTCAGAAGATGTCGTGCTTTGTCGATAAGTACGACAATCCTTTTTCTAAAAATGGAAGTTCTCGAAGCCACCTGCGCCAACAGAAGAACCATAACTCTTATTCAATCGGATGCCAGCTAAAGTCGTTTGTTTCACTTTTAGCGGTCTCACTCACTTCTCTGTTACATCCGAGAAAAAGAACAGGATTTCTTTGGGCTGAGAGGTCGCGATTATTATGGACAGTTGTTATCCGCATCTTTCCCTCAACTCTTAAGGCATTAATTCTTGCCTTACAGTCCGTTTTCCCCATCGGACGTGGGTTGGCGACATTCAAACTCTTATTCCGGGCCTTCCCTCCCCGTGCATAACCAATGGTGACATATCTGACACTTTGATCCTCTGACCTCTCATTCCTCTGTGTCATCACCCCAAACCCGCATTTCTTTGCATACTGTTTATAATAGCTCAACAAATCTTCAAACAAATTAAACTCCATCCCCGACTTTGGCTCCTCAATGATATCATCACTATCCAATGATGGCACTACCCGTGGTGTACCGGTAGTGCCATCGTCAATTTCCCGTTCATCTGGTCTATCCAATATAATTTCTTCATCAACTCTAGTTGAAGAATATGGAGGTTTAGTTTCTAAACAATCGGGCCTATTTTCTTCACTAACTCTAGCACTTGTTGCGGAGCTTGTAGCGATAACTGGCCTCGGAGGTCCCATCCCATATTGAAATGGGTAACCAACGTTTTGCTGAAAACAAAAAACTAAAAACATTTAAACCGTAATAAAAAGTTAGTTATGTTATAACTAAAAGACAACAACGAAGTTGAAAAACCACCTGAATGTTGCTTGGATTTTTGTTGTCATCTGGATATGGCAGAAAAGCTGGTGAACATGCAAGCATTGGTCCAAAGTAACCATGCATGTAATTTGGATAATTTAGTAGACCAGTTTGAGGGATGTCCTAACATAAAAATAAAAATAATAATTAGGACGTTAAACATTGAGTTGCAATAAGTTTTTAAATTATGAAATAACATACTAAGTTTGACGGATTTGAGCTAGATGGTGTTAGCTGAGATGGGTGTTCTTCTCCTTTTCCCATGCCCTGTTCAAGTTCTTCAATATCCAAGGTTAGTCTTTGATAAGTTTTCAGGAAATTTAATTCAATCGACCACCAGTGAGGACTAATATTGTACATATTTCTTCCAAGAATTACAAAACTGATCAAAATTTGATAAAAATTCAAATAAGATTTATTTACAATGTCAGACAATTGATGCTAACCAACCCATGCAATATATTCAAAGGGGCAAGCATGACATTTCTCAAAAGGACCACACTAATCAAACTTTACCAACATCAATCTTCAATATTTTTAATTTTTACGTAATTAATTAATACAATTACTTGTTTTGTATGTGTAGGAAAAACAAAAACTCATTTGGGAGTTGTTGTTTTGAATCTTGATGATCTACATATCTACAAACCAGAAAATTGATATCTTCAGCCAACCAAAAATAGATCATACAAACATCCAAACTTGTGGAACTGACTTGAAAAAAAAA
>NW_023357246.1:0-231 GCF_001411555.2 Juglans regia
CCCATCAAACTAATTACTTAAAATTCATATAATCCTTGAGCGACATACTAGCGTCCTTCCGATCCCAATCCAAACGGAGATCTGATCCAAACCCATGGCTACGCGATGGGCAGGGCGAGATTTCCCGAAAAATCCACTCCCGAGTGGGCCTTCTTGTCAATTTATCTCGCAAGGCGGAAAAAACAAAAACGAGGGGTGCAACACGAGGACTTCCCAGGAGGTCACCCATCC
>NW_023357247.1:0-1080 GCF_001411555.2 Juglans regia
GTTTTACTGGATTACATTGGCCTCTTAAGTCAAAGAAATATATAATTTGTTGAAAACTTGAAATTGTATTAAAGTTACTAGCTTGCCTTAGCCTCTTAGGTCAACCTTTATGTAGGAGGTCAAGATAATATAATAGGTCACCCCACCCCGCACCATGCAGGTATCACTCCTAATATCAGGAAAAATGAGATGGGCCACATTTGCAGATAATAATAAATACACAAGCGAGGGTAAAAAAAAAGTTGCCAATTGATCGATATATAAGCACTAGGGGTATAAAAAAAAAACCGGTAAATTGGACCAGACCAAATTGGTGGGTTTGGTCCGGTACCGAGTTTGATTCGGTCCGGTATATCTCTTATTTTTCTTAAAACTGGTCAAAATCAGTTCGGTTCCGATTTTTCTTTTCCTAAAATATGACCGAACCAAACCAGACCCGTTCATATATATATTATAATCTTTTATATTGTATATAATTTTTATATAATATAATATGTAATTATACATAAAATAGTTTTGTATTATATGATAAATTACTAATTAATATAATATTAAATTTTAAAATCTTATATCACTATAGTCTATTGTCTTAATAGTTTTATTAATATTATATCACTATATATTATAATATACTACAATATATTATCATCATAGTATTATATACTATAATATACTATAATATAATATATAGTATATTAAAATCGGAAAATCGTACTAAACCGGACTTGAATTGGTAAAATTAGAAGTAATGGTTTAGGGGGGTAACTGGTGAGGAATCAGTTCTTGAAAATGCAAAACCGGTTTGCTCTCAAATTTTGTCCAAATTCGAATCAAACCGAACTGGTTACATGCCTACTGAGCATTAAAAACCTCCATCAATGGAATGTTCCAAGCAACTAGGGCCGTAAAATGAACCAAGTTTGTTTGATAGCATGCTCGATACTCGTTCGGTTAAACCCGAATCGTTAAAAAAAAATAAAAATACACGTCCGTGAAAGCAGATACCCACTCAATTAGTAAATGACACATATCTAATTAAACTTGACTCAACTAAGACTCGTTAAGACTCACTCGTTTATA
>NW_023357248.1:0-805 GCF_001411555.2 Juglans regia
ATATAAAATTTAAATAATTAATATATAGAAAAACACATTTTTTTTATAAAATATGTATAAAATCGGAGGCGGAGGCGGAGAGTCGGAGTCGGATAGGAGCGGAGTCGGAGTCGGTTCATCAATGACTCTGACTCCGACTCCGACTTCCAAGAGGAAAAAAACTCCGACTCAGTCTCCGACAAGTCGGAGCCGGAGCAGAGTCGAAGCGGAGTCGGATTGTCGGGTTTTTGCTCAGCCCTATCCATGGGAAGTGATCGCATTCGGTGTCATTGACGACAACACCGATTCTGGGGTTGGAGTTGAAGACGCGTACATGGATGACATGGATCGTATATATGTTAGATGACATACGGCAGGCACATTCAGATATGCTCCTAAAGACAACACTACATCGCCAACTCAGCCATAAATTACCACAGCCCTCCCCAAACTCAACTTTTGACCAACTATTAGAGGATGCTCAACGTCCTCTTTTTTACGGTTGCACTAAATTCTCAAAGCTCTCATTCGTCGTGAAGATGTTACACATTAAAACGCTTGGTGGGTGGTCAATTAAGTCTTTTGATATGCTCATTAGCCTTTTGCGGTCTGCCTTTCCTAATGCTAAATTGCCTAGTTCATATGAAGAGGCAAGGTCATTGGAGCAAGGTTTGGGTTTCAACTACAACAAAATTCACGCATGTCCCAACGACTGCATTTTATTCTGGAATGAATATGCATCTTAATGAGTGCCCTATATGTAGGGCTTCGCGTTGGATGCCAAATACACATGGGTCACGAGTGATCCCACAAAAAGTGTTTCGAC
>NW_023357249.1:0-1317 GCF_001411555.2 Juglans regia
TGCTGCAGAGTCTACTTGACCGATGGTTGCATTTTGCAACTTTTTTTATTTTTTTATTCATATTTTTTTAATATATTTAAATATTTTTAAAAAATAAAAAAATACATCAATATATTTAAAATTATTTTTTTAATTATTAAATTAAAAAAATAATTAATTAATATTTTTTTTTTCAAACCATTAAATTAAGCGGTCATATTTAATGGCCAAACTATCTTTTTCCATGTGGTAAAGCCTCCTTCAACTTTTTGCATATCCCAAGTTTGCACAAAAGTACTTTTCTTTTTTTTTAGTTTTATCGTTCTACAATCTTTATGCAGGTTTTATACATATCTATCAGCTGGTTTATGCTATAAACCATATATACATTTATGGAAAATGCTAGATGCCCCAGGGCTCCCGCTGGGAGCTCCCACTGGGGCCTAGCATTTTTTTATATGTGTTTTTTTTAATTTTTTTATAGATATTTTTAATAATTTTAAATATTTTAAAAAATAAAATAAAAATTAGAATATTATTAAAAAAAATATTTTTTAGTCACGAAATAGAATAAAAAATAATATTTATTCTACTTCGTGATTAAAGAAGTATTTTTTAATATTTTTTATTTATTTTCTGATTAAAAAAGTATTTTTTAATGATATTTTAAATTTATTTTATTTTTTAAAAATATTTAAAAGTGTAAAAAAAAATTATATAAAAAATAAATTAAAAAAATACACATAAAAAAAATATGTTAAGCCTAACAGCAGCCCTAGTAGGGGCTGTAACATGACTATTTTAAATATTTTTTTTAAAAAATCATAATATTATTAAAAAATATTTTCTTAATCACGAAGTAAAATAAAAAATTATAAAAATTTTTTTATAATTTTTTATTTTATTTCGTGATTAAGAAAATATTTTTTAATATATATTTTTTTACTTTCTGATTAAAAAAGTATTTTCTTAATGATATTTTAAATTTATTTTATTTTTTTAAAATATTAAAATATTTATATAAAAAATTACTTAAATAAAATATATATAAAATAATACTACATTTCCAACAGAGCCCCAACAGAAGCTGTAGCATCACTCTACATTTATTATACTCTAAATCATAGTACATTGATGTGACATTATTCATTAATTACTAAATTCGGTTTTTGTTTTTGAAACAATATCTTAAAGGGTTTGATCGCGACAATTATAACATGTCAACACTATAGGATAAAAATGTCAATACTATTCAATTTTTAAAGTAATTACACAATGTTTATATATTTATGATTGTAATCATCATTTCTTTTATATAGTATATGACATTCTGTTTAA
>NW_023357250.1:0-668 GCF_001411555.2 Juglans regia
TTCACAAGTCATCTCAGCTCATCTCAATTCATCTCAACTCATCTCACTACTATTCATTACTATTCAGCAACTTTAACTCACAAATCTCACTACTATTCACAACTCATCTCATTACTATTCACAATCCATCTCAACTCATCTCAAATCATCTCAAGTCATCTTCAAATCCAAACATCTCCTAAGTTTACGAGGAATAAAGGCTTCTTAATATGAGCCCTAAAGTTGTTACATAATATCATGCCTCTCAATATGGACCAAAAGTGATATAAATACTGTGAAAATCATTTATACTTGCTGGCATATTATATGAAAATTAGTTGAGAAGTTTTATCACAGAGATTATTTGACTTATTTAAGTCTCTACTGAAGCATTGTATGCTTAATGTGCTATAAAAGATCTGAGTTTTACTTAGAATCATGTACAAACTAGCTTATATTCTATAATGATATATGAGTTTATGCATGGAAGATCAAGATCACTCAGATATATAGTTTATATTAAGAAATAAATTGCTAAAATTTTATTACAAAGATATATAATAGTAGTAGATGAATATTATTTCATAATTAAAGACTATTGTCAAAAATAAAAATATGAATATAGAGACGCTAAGTTGCAAAACTTTTTGTGCTGAAAATGAATGTACTCTTCAAAAATAGAAATATGA
>NW_023357251.1:0-681 GCF_001411555.2 Juglans regia
AATAGTCTCTTCATCTTCCATACAAAAACCCTAATGAATGCCACATCACCAGTATTAGAAACCACATTAAATGACCTGTGTGTCGTTTAGATAGTGAATTAAAATAATATGAATTGAGACGAAAGTTGAAAGTTGAATAAAATATTGTTAGAATATTAATTTTTAATATTATTATTATTTTGAGATTTGAAAAAGTTGAATTATTTATTATATTTTATGTAAGAATTTAAAAAAATTATAATGATGAGATGAGATGAAATACTTTTTATATCCAAACCATTCCTTAAACTCTGTTTTTTACATTACCTCTAACATAGAAAATACAAAATGAGAAAAAAAGTGAAATAATATTAATAATAATAATAATAGTAAAAGAAAATCATCCCTAGCCTTCTCATGCAAAGAGAGGTGGTGGGAGTGTCTATAAAGGGAGCTAGGAGAACAAGTTAACCCCGCATTATTTATCTATGCATTACAAGAAAACTGTTTATTTACAGTCAGATAATTCTAACGAAATGACTATTTATAGTTAAAATGAGTCTATTTTAATCATAAATAATCTTTTCATCGTAAATAAATAGTCTCAAATATTCATTTTTCTTATAATGATGATAGCGGATTAATTAGAACATGGGGATGATAATTCAACCTCCATTATTTTCTCCCATCTAAGGAAATGAG
>NW_023357252.1:0-349 GCF_001411555.2 Juglans regia
CCCCCCCCCCCCCCCCCCCCCCCCATCACCACCTTGGCCACGCCAGCCACTCTCAGTCGTCACGTCTAAGCACAGCTGTCGCATAGAGACCTGCACCCCCAAGCCAATTGGCCACCGTTTCGGCACTTCGGTTCCTCCATCAAAACTCACACCCAACCCCCCAACCCCATCGCACTTCTCACGGCAACGCCACTGTGAGTCTCACCATAGAGAAAACCCCAACGCTAAGAACCACCACTAGTAGCCATTGATTTTGGCTCAACCACCCCTTAAGTAAAAAATTTGATTTTTCCTATCTCTCTCTCATTGCTTTTGAAGAAAAGGTTTTTTTTTTTTTTTTGCATGTTTG
>NW_023357253.1:0-464 GCF_001411555.2 Juglans regia
TTCTCTCTCTCCCATCGTCGTTTGCCCTTTTGTTTTGTTTTGCTCCACCGTGACCGCGCCATGCACAACCACCGCAACCCCCCCCCCCCCCCCCCCCCCCCCCCCCCCCCCCCCCCCCCCCCCCCCCCCCCCCCCCCCCCATCACCACCTTGGCCACGCCAACCACTCTCAGCCGTCACGTCTAAGCACGGCTGTCGCATAGTGACCTGCACCCCCAAGCCAATTGGCCACCGTTTCGGCACTTCGGTTCCTCCATCAAAACTCACACCCAACCCCCCAACCCCGTCGCACTTCTCACGGCAACGCCACTATGAGTCTCACCACAGAGAAAACCCCAACGCTAAGAACCACCACTAGTAGCCATTGATTTTGGCTCAACCACCCCTTAAGTAAAAAATTTGATTTTTCCTATCTCTCTCTCATTGCTTTTGAAGAAAAGGTTTTTTTTTTTTTTTGCATGTTTG
>NW_023357254.1:0-479 GCF_001411555.2 Juglans regia
CATTTGGTCGGTCCGGACCGACCGGTTTACACCCCTACCTGTAGTCTAGCTATGTCCTTCCAAAGAGAGTCCAATGAGTATAGATATAGGCCTTGCTCAATTTGTATACCGAAGTCTTTCAGGTTTGAGAGTATTTTATTATTATTTATTATTTTATTAATTTTTTATTATTATTCATTAATATTTATTATTTTATTATTATTTATAAAATATTAAAAAATATCTCATTATCCAAACGTATCCATAATCTTAAATAATTCATAACAACCTAGAATGTATTAACACATGATGAGTCTCGATCCCTTGCCATTTTTCTAAAAAAATTATTATTTTTGAATAAAATAATATATAATATTATGGGTGCTACTCGCCCCCTACGGGGTGGGGCACCCCTTCCCTGCACCCCACCCCGCATGGGGCGGGGGTTTCACCTGTCCCCCGCTCCGGTGGGCGGGGTGGGGCCCTGCCTCCTACTACTT
>NW_023357255.1:0-357 GCF_001411555.2 Juglans regia
TAAAACATAACCATTATCATCAAACCGAACCAACAGGGAATTCTAAGCATCAGCCCTTCCCTCCTTAGCAGTGCCTAACTCCACAGTCTCATCATTCATACCTGGATGTTTAAAACATATAAAACATAACCATTATCATCAAACCGAACCAACAGGGAATTCTAAGCATCAGCCCTTCCCTCCTTAGCAGTGCCTAACTCCACAGTCTCATCATTCATACCTGGATGTTTAAAACATATAAAACATAACCATTATCATCAAACCGAACCAACAGGGAATTCTAAGCATCAGCCCTTCCCTCCTTAGCAGTGCCTAACTCCACAGTCTCATCATTCATACCTGGATGTTTAAAACATA
>NW_023357256.1:0-3846 GCF_001411555.2 Juglans regia
GCTCATGTTTCGAATCCGGCTTCTTCAGCAATTCAAGACCAAGGAAATTCTTCTATGAATTTTGTACCGAATCTGACTTTTGATATTATTGAGGAACATCCTCAATCTCAAATGGATTTCCAGTATGTGGAATAATTAAAGGCCTAACATGAAATTAGTTATCTGCAGATGGGAATGGGAACGAAAATTTATAAGAAACTCATTGATAATGAACTTAGTCCCAGAGAGATTATTGTTGCTATCATAACACAAGATCATCCTCCTCCAGTAATTATTTCCTCTAAAAGGCATCAGACGGCTAAACTTCCTGAAGCTCCCAAAAGAAAATCTCAACGTCTCTTTAAAGTTGAAAAAAAAGATCCTATTGAGTGTCAAGCAGATGTTTCTTCAACAGTTATAGCTTTATTGGAAATGCACTCAGGACCATTGGACGAAGAGAAAAAATTAAAAGGGAAAGCCAAACTCACTCTCTATAGTCGACCTCCATCTCATTCCCAAGGAAAATCCAAATCATCTAGCGAGGCAAGCTTAAAAAATGTCTCAACAAGCCAAGTGAAGACAATGGCTTGGAATTGCAGAAGATTAGCCTACCCCAAAGCAATCATAAACTTAAGGGCTAATATTAGGAAATATAACCCTTATGTTGGTCTTTTTGTTGGAAACAATGGTGTCGGATGATCGCACCATTTCTATTGTAAATAGTTTGGGTTTCCATCTTTTTGTTTACAGTCTTGCTGTATGTAAAAAAGGGGCCTTCTACTTTTGTGGTGTCCGGGTGTAGAAATAGAACCTGTACATATTAATAGTAATGCAATTTCAGTTTTAGTCTACTTTGATTCTTCACACCAGCCATGGTTACTTACTTATGTTTATGCACCAGCCCAATGGAACAACAAAAATAATTTCTGGAGCCATTTAGATTCTTTATATCAAGCTTTTACGGGGCCTTGGGTTTGTATGGGGGACTTCAATGATCTTATTAATCAGTCTGAAAAATATGGTGGGAGGCCTGTTTCCTATAACTCGAACAAGGGTCTCAAAGCTTTTATGGACATAAATGGACTAATTGACATTGGTTATATGGGCCCAGAGTTCACCTGGACTAACAACAGACAAGGTAATGCGCTTATAAGAGAAATATTAGATCGTACCATTGCAAATCAAGAATGGAGACTTCTATTTTCAGATGCAACACTGCAACATTTAGCATCATCATCATCGGATCATCATCCTATCTTACTGCATACCACGACTAATATTTGCCAGGCCCCCTCTTTCAAGTTTGAAGAATTATGGACTCGCGAGCCATTGAGCCACCAGATAATAAGTGAATGATGGAGTAAGCCTCATTTGGGTAATCCGTCTTACATTCTATGTAAGAAAATCAAATCCACCAAAAAAACTCTCAAACTTTGGAACAAAAGTCACTTTGGACAGATCAATCACAATATCCATCAAATTGAAAGTGAACTTCTTGAGGTATAAGGCAATCTCATGACCCATTCCAACCAAGAAAAAGAAAGATTTCTGCAAAATAGAATTCACAAGCAAAGAGAATATGAAAAATTTTATGGAGGCAAAAATCCAGACTCACTTGGCAAACTTCAATGGATCTCAACACCAAATTTTATCACTTGACAACAACTATCAGAAGAAGAAGGAATGCTATTGAGTCAATCAAACTGGAACTAGGTATTTGGTCTATGGACCCTCTTGAGATAGAATCTGCTTTTATAAATCATTTCAGCTCTATGTACTCCTCTTCAAATCCAATCATTTCGGATCTACTGGATAATCTTTTTGATAAGTAAATTTCGGATATAGAGAATGATTCTCTAACTGTTATACCAGACGAAAATGAAATTTTAGAAGCTCTAAAACAGATTCCCAGTACTAAAGCTCCAGGGCCCGATGGAATGACAACTCTATTTTACAAGCACTATTGGATTATTGTAAAGAAAGAAGTCATACTAGCTATGCAGAATTTATTTACCAATGGCTATCTTCTAAAGCAGATCAATCATGTGAGGTCTCTAATTTTTGCATGTGTTTTAATTCCATGTTATTTTAATTGATGTGTTATTTTGTTAATTATGATTGTTTGTGTTATTTTTGGTATTGTAAATTTAGTTTGGTGTGTTTTAATTTGGATTTTTATTTCCTTGCTATTTATTTATTTATGTTATTTTATTGATGTTATTTTTTGTGGTGTTTTATTTTATTTTTAGTGGGATGTGTGTGTGTTTTTAATTGTGTTGTGTGTGAGGAGAGGCCCAACCCGTGTGAGATAGCCCAGCCCGTGTGCCTAAAGAACCCAGCCCGTGTGAAGTGGTAACCCAGCCCAGCCCATGCAGGTTAAGTGAACCCATCCCCTTAATGGTCTAAACGGCGCCGTTTTGGATAGAACCCTTTAGGGTTTCATATCTTTCTCCCTAGCGCCGTGCCTCTTCTTCCTCCTTTCTTCTTCTTTTCTTCTAGTTTCTTTTGCAAACTTCTTCTTCCTTCTTCACCCAGCAGTTGCTGCCAGCGCCTCATGGACCTTAGTCACGCAACTCAGCCGCAAGCCGCCACCTCCATCTTCCTTTGTTCCTCCCGGTGTCTTTCGGCTAGAGATTTCAGAAAGCTTGCTGTCAAGCTATCCCTCTTCGCGGCCACCTCCTCCACCTCATGGCAGCTCCGTGTCTTTTGGCATGTCCATCCTTCATCTGCTGTCGCAACCCGCACTGCCACGCACGGCTCATTGCCGTTTTTTCTTCTTCCACCCGTGCGACACACGAACTTGCAAACCGCCATGTTTGGCCTATTTATAGACCATGACTTGCACAATAAAAACGTTCCGAGATCATCATCTTCTCTCTTTCTCTCTTAAGATTTTCACCTCTTGGTATTTTGAGTGATTGTTTTGTAATTTATGTGTTGAATCCGAGAGCTTGAAACCTTGTCGTGCTGTGTTTTGTTCTAAAATCTGTGAAAATTCTATCCGTTTGTTTTGGTAAATTGTTGGTTTGTAGTGTGTTGAGTTTTCATCCACTTGTGTTTTGACCAACCCGAGAGTTGAAAGGCCTTTTTGGCAGTGTTCTGCCGTGAGCTCCGTCGTGTACCGCCACTTTTGGCAACACTTCCTTTCGCTTGATCTTTCAGAATTTTTCATCTTCATTTTGTATGTAATTTTCCAATTTTAAAATAATATTATTGTATTTATCTTTCATAAACTGTTGATTATATTGGTCTGTTGGAAATGGGCCTTGGGCCGTTGAAGCGTTGGGTTGTAAATTGGAGTTGTTTGAATTGGGCCTTGGGCCGAATTGGAGGACTAGATTTTTGCTTGTAATTGTGAAATTGTGTATTTGTAAATGGAGTACCATTTTATGTAAATGAGTTATTTCATCCAATAAATTGTTGAATTGTATATTTATCGTTTTTAATAAAAATTGTGCTGTGATGTCACGTTGTCTGTTTGAAATTGTGACTGAACATGTGGGTGCGTGTGTATCACGACCCCAAGTCGAGATGCGGCATTATCTCGGTGGAGCTCCTCTGGTCACTCGGGAGCGTAACAGACTGACGTGACGTCCCCTTAGTTGTCGAAAGGCGACGACGGGAATGGAGGAGACGGTAACGCTCTCGTACCGATTCTGTTACCTTTTGGCTGGAGAGGTTATAGGATGCTTGGCCATGTACGCGCTGGGCACAGAACTGGACATCGCTTGTTACGAAGTCTCATGCACGGACCTTATCCGTGGTGTGATGATGAGAGCCAGGTCCTGCGGATGGTTCATAGGGGAGACCGTGGTGCATGCTTATTAATTAATGATTATGACTGGACCAAAAATAAGATTTTTTGCG
>NW_023357257.1:0-255 GCF_001411555.2 Juglans regia
GGTCTCCGGCCTCTTTATCCCAAACCGAGCGTTCTCGTTTGACACGAACGATTGTCGTGCTCGCGTCTTGATCCTATCCTCCTTCCGGAGTGGTAGGTTTACGTGCGGTGCCGGCATCGAGAATGAATGCTACCTGGTTGATCCTGCCAGGAGTCATATGCTTGTCTCAAAGATTAAGCCATGCATGTGTAAGTATGAACTAATTCAGACTGTGAAACTGCGAATGGCTCATTAAATCAGTTATAGTTTGTTTGA
>NW_023357258.1:0-355 GCF_001411555.2 Juglans regia
TTCTTAGATTGTGTTTGGATGTTTAAGTGAGTTGAGTTGAGTTGAGATGATAAAATATTGTTAGAATATTATTTTTTAATATTATTATTATTTTAGAATTTGAAAAAGTTGAATTGTTTATTATATTTTATATTAAAATTTAAAAAAATTATAATGATGAATTGAGATAAATTGAGATGAATTTGATAACCAATCTCACCCTTAAAAACCCTAGGTTAGCCAACTTCTCTTTTTGTCGTACTACGGCCAGCGGTAAATAATGGGGCGGCAGGGTAGGCTCACCCTCAAAATCAAAAGCTGGCCGATCATGATGATTATCAGAGCTGGTCATGTTTTTTCAAGAGTCAAAATTTTT
>NW_023357259.1:0-1324 GCF_001411555.2 Juglans regia
ACGTTTTCTTGAAAAAATCAAGGAACTTAAGAGCTATATTTTGTTTTATCCCTTCATTCAAGAAACGAGAGAACTTAAGGGCGTTCGTCTGTAATTCCATTTTATGCTTTGTATCCTGTTTTCTTGGCATATGATGTGATTTTTCAGAAACTTGTGTTGATCTATCTTTTGGTGCTGATACGTGGTCAGAAAACAAAGTTTGTAGTCCCTCAAAAGCAGCTATTTTGCCGTAAATAATTTTCATGGAAATCAAAACTGTAATGATCCTCTGATTACCCATCAAAACCAAAGAATATCGTCTGCAATTGTCTTGGACAGTCTTTCTTGTTGCTCTTATCCACATTCCATCTTCGATTTCATCCTCAAGGTATTATCCTCAGTAATATTTTCCTCTATGTTTATTTGTTACTAACCAACTACGGTGAAAAGAGCGTGGGGAGATGGGCACCAAACCGTGGTGACAAATCCTTTTATATGAACCTATGGGAGAAAAAAAAGCCCAAGTCCCATTTGGATACAGAGGTGATCTCACCCAATATGGAGAAGGATGGCTCTACAGCCAACGTCACCGCCGATTGTTTTTTTTTTAATATATGTATTTTTTAATATTTTTTAATATTTTTTTAAAAAATAATAATATTATTAAAAAATACAATCTTAATCATTAAATAAAAATAAATAATAAATAAAAAATTAGAAGCGAGAGCTACCAGCAGTAATCTTAACGTGACCACTATCATTTCCTGTACAGAAAAACCATTTCTTATTCAAACGGTTAAACAAGGTTTCAAGAGAGTTTCAAATTAGAAATTAGAAATACACAATATTTTATACAACATTTTATATAATAATATTTTAAAATAAAAAATATTTGTATAAAATATCTTATAAAACTAATATCATTCTATAAAAATAACTTTATTTTATAATATGTGTTGTAAAAAGTGTTTTCTATTTATCACTAGTCTTCCATCGAAAAGGGAGAAAACGTTCGTACTTGACGCCCGAGATCATCTCCGTCTATGAAGAATTTCCTCTCTGCGAAGAATTTTCTCTGTGATTCTTTTCCCTACCTGCCTCACAGTCCATCGAAGGCCAACCCGAGAGAGATTTTTCCATTCAACTCCAACGGCAATGGTGTTGCCGCCATTTCCTCCGTCAAACGACACCTCCAACTCCGTTTCCTCCAGCTTTGAGGACTGCCGTACAGAGCATTGATCATGGTGGTTGGGAAGGCCGCAACTCCTGCGAAGCCAGTGAGGACCCTGCAAAACAACTCAGCTGTTAAGGCTCCATCAATGACAAGATGATATGGGGAAGACTG
>NW_023357260.1:0-508 GCF_001411555.2 Juglans regia
TCGTGGGAGTCTGGGACTTGAAGAACAAGACGCACCGGGATAGGTGTTGTTATTAGCCGTTTATGTTGTTTTATTATTAAGGGGTCTGTAAACGCAACGTTTGGAATTATTCCAAACGGTGCGTTCAGCTATCAATTAGTTGTTGGTCTATCATTTATTTTCAATGTTTCATGCTGTGAGGTCAAGTTAGTTTAATGGGAATTCTGTTAGAGCGACGTATTAAGACAGGAAAGGTAGTGGAATTGAGTACGAGAGAATATTTGAAGAAAGTGGAATTTGTAGGAGGTTGGGGAGCCCTCAAAGTACTCCCGTATCAATACTGTTTTGCCTTTGGCATTTACTCAAACACCTGGTGTGCGTCTTCTTCACTGTGTTCATACCGTGCATTTCATTCCGCAGCATTCTTAATTACAACAATCATCCCATAGAAGCTTACTATACCGAAGCTCCATTACACCTATTTACCCATTACAGTACCTCTAAACTAAGCACTTAACAACTCAGCTCT
>NW_023357261.1:0-324 GCF_001411555.2 Juglans regia
TTATTTATAAATCAGGAATTTCTTTTCTTTTGAAAAAGGTTACTTAAATTACTGATAAAATATTTAAAAAAATCTCCCTTTTAGCCCGTTGCCTTTGGCTTTGGCGAAGTTGTAATGATGAGTTGAGATGAGTTGAGAGGATTTTTGGTTCCAAACGAAATTTATAAATCAGGAATTTCTTTTCTTTTGAAAAAGGTTACTTAAATTACTGATAAAATATTTAAAAAAATCTCCCTTTTAGCCCGTTGCCTTTGGCTTTGGCGGTACAACAATATTCGAAGCTTTGAACACAGAGAGCAAATCCCCCTTTGTCAAACCGCGTTT
>NW_023357262.1:0-630 GCF_001411555.2 Juglans regia
AACATGCCAGATAAATGACTACCCTTTAATATATGGATATGGTATTCGTACTGAACTTGAACGTACATTAGTCGACAAGCTAGAAAGGGGTGAGAAATTCACTAGATTGCTGGGAAATTAATATTCTGTGGAAACCCCCCTCCGCGTTGACGGAGTTGTTGGGGTTTGGGATACCCTATCCTGCTTAGTCAGGGTATGGGGCTTCGTAATCTCTGTCGTGGACAGAGAAGGTATTTTCTCTGAAGATTTAGGTCTTTAGAGATTTACTGTCTGGACTAGACCATTTCAGTCACGAAA
The DNA here is from genome assembly GCF_001411555.2 of Juglans regia. Taxonomy (NCBI): domain Eukaryota; kingdom Viridiplantae; phylum Streptophyta; class Magnoliopsida; order Fagales; family Juglandaceae; genus Juglans; species Juglans regia. The sequence goes on from NW_023357262.1 coordinate 298, forward strand.
GTGTACTGGGGAGTTATTAACGATTGTAATTTATTTGTTTTTTCAAATCAACTTTGTAAGTCCTCTCTTAATGAAGGTTGACACCTGTTTACTCAAAAAAAAAATATTCTGTGGAAACACGTGGCCCCGGCCATGTGTTCAGTTACATGCCGATCGACGTACGTTACGTCGTTTCTATGGGTTGCATGTGTGGAGTATACTGTGTTTAGTGTTAATTTATTTCTAGCAGTTGTACGTGTATGTGAAATAATTGCACGAAGCTTTCTTTGAAGTTTCCTTTTATTTATTTCCGGCGGTGGCCTTTTTTTTTTTTTTTTGGAGGGGAGGTTTTGA
>NW_023357263.1:0-315 GCF_001411555.2 Juglans regia
AAAGGGAAATGCTATATCTCTCGCTGGGAGCTCCCGCTTGGAGCTCTCGCTGGAGATTAGTGTATTTTTTATGTATTTTTTTTTAAATTATTTTTTATATAGATTTTTTTAATAATTTTAAATATTTTTAAAAAATAAAAAAATTCAAAATATTATTAAAAAATACTTTCTTAATCACGAAGTAAAATAAAAAATTATAAAAAAATATTTCTTTATTTTACTTCGTGATTAAGAAAGTATATTTTAATGATTTTTTTTTTTTACTTTCTAATTAAGGAAGTATTTTTAATGATGTTCTAAATTTATTTTATTTTT
>NW_023357264.1:0-1571 GCF_001411555.2 Juglans regia
CTAGCATGGACGTATTAAGATATAAAATAAAAAATAAAAATTTTTTTTTTTATCAGTTTAAATTTTTAAAACAAGTGATAATTTCATATGATATTAGAATAGAGGTCTTGAGTTCGAATCCTGACTCTATAATCTATCTTATTTAATTAAATATTTCATGTGTTGGGTCACCCATTGAATAAGAGTCTAATTAACACGTGAGAAAGAGTATTAAAAATATAAAATAAATAATAAAATCTACCTCTTCAATTAACTTATATTTTTTAAATAAGTGATGATTTTATAGGATGTCGGAAACTGCACAGGCACACACAACATTCATCTTCTCTAAATAATTTATCTTTCTATGTTATATCTTTAATAAAATGATACTAAAAGTGAGTAATTTTACATATACGAATATAAATATATTTTCTCTTTAAAAAAATAGAACTACCAAAAACCTGTACTGTGTGTTTCATTCATGTCAACCGTTGCCATCTATAAAGTGACAATGATGTAGGGTGAAAGTAATATTTAGAAATTTCTAAAATATTAGAAACCAAATAAAAAACCAACCAAAAGGTAGAAAATGAAGTCAGAAAATAGTATGATTCAGGTGTACTAGTCGAGTTGAACAATAAAAGGTATCCTGGATTGAATTTCAGTGGATCTATGTACGCAGTGACCAGCATGGTTCTTCTGTTCACCTACCACCACCAAGGTACCAATTGCAACTCTGTGGCTGAGATGTTTCGAAGTGCACAACCTGACAGATACTTTTTTACAATAATAGTTAAAGTTGTTATAAATATCGTATAATTATTTTAAAAAATAAAATTTATTATTAAAAAATATTATTCATATTTTGTAGGCATCCAAATCTTTCGAGAGAAATGATAAAACAACGACTCTTTTAACATTTTTCTATGATCTTTTAATAAAATAATAATTTTTAAAATATTTATTTAAGTTTAGATTTTGATTTGATGTGTTTGGAATTTAAAAAAATATTATTTTGTTAAATAATTGTAAATAAAATATAGTTAAATTGTAAGGTTATCATTGCTCGAGAGGCTGGAACGCCAGGGTGAGAAGCAGACTTTACAACTGAGAAAGAAATGTGCAGTACAATTGCAAGTGAATGTGGGTCCAAAGATTGCAGTCTTGAATAAAAATCCATTTTTTTGTGGGTCCAAACACATGAAGCATTCCAGCCGTGCATCAGGAACTAGCCAATACAATAACAGTAGATGGAACGGCTGGACAATGACACCATGTCTCAGGAGCTCCACTCCTTTTTTTTTTTTTTTTGTTTTTTTGGAAAACAACTTGTTGATTGATAAAACTGTGTTAAGACACAGACAGATTACAAGTTGGAGTCTTTTCCAACTCAATTACACACTCAGTCACTGTTAAAATATTTCTCCCCAACAAATGAACAACTAAATTACTTTCTCTGTTTATAGTTGTGATAACTACAGACAACATAAAAGGAAGGTTAAACAATATGGAGCATGATAATGATTTGATCGAAGTGCTGAGATAAGGAAATAAAGAATGATATCTTTTGTGTGTATGTATGATTTTTC
>NW_023357265.1:0-1232 GCF_001411555.2 Juglans regia
TTTTTTTTTCCTCATAACATAGATCATTAACTAAGTGGTTATAATAATACAAGATTCAACGGGTGGACCGTGGGAGTTTCTAACAATTGTTTCAAAACAAGCAAAATCACCACTAGTAAAAATAAAAAAGTAGAATCTGGAGCTAAAAGTTTGATTCCCACCCATTTCATACTAAGGGAAAGCTGCTTAAGGCCCGGTTGGTTTAGATGACCAAAGCATCTTATATGTATCTTGTCTGAGTTGTACGGTCTCAGAGTTTTATCTATCCAAATATTGTATTTCATTTCTAAATTTTGAAAACATCCACTTAAATAAACAGTGTAAAACTGACAATGACCAGTTCAAAACAGTAAATGAACAGTATAACCTTATGTGAATAGTACGTGAACAGTGTAAAATCTTAAGGATTTAGGTACTCTATAAATTTCATGGAACCCACACCTTTTTCAAATCCCAAAAAGTCAAAATCATCTTATCTCAACTTAGTATTAAAACATATATTTTTTTACAGACTATTTCATTTCATTTTAACTCAAAAAATCTCATTACTATTTAAAATATATCATCCTATCTCATCTTAACTATATATTCAAACCAAGCTAAAGTGATTTTAAAATAGTTTGATAAACAGACTATAAAACTACGATTAAAAGTCGCAGTTAAGAGTTGTGTGCTACATTTTGCTGGTCTAGTCCAATTGAATGAGACTTTCACGACCACTTTATCTTAATCTTTGGTTAGGAAAAACATAAACATAGGGAAATAGCAACATTAAGATGAGTCGATACGTCGACATAGGACTATCATTGGCGGTAGTGGCGCGTGCGGCTCACACGCCACTCTAAGGAAGAAGGTAGTACTCGGATCTAAGAAATCCAAAGTCGCTGACCCCGAAGGTGTCACGCATGATGGCAGAAGACTCACCCTGGCATGGCGGCGCGTGGGTTTCACGCGCACTGTAAATCGCGCGTGAGACACATGTGCCACTCTTTTAGACAATTTTCTCCTTTCATCAGAAAGATCGGTGGCGGGGGAGGTCTGATGGTAGGGCACGCGTGTGGCCGTCATATAAAGCCGGTAAGCAGCAGATCAGAATATCTTAGTGCTATAGCTGAAAAAGTAAAAAACAATGAAGGGAAAAATCATATACATGGCTGTCGATGGTTGGACAATCGTAGGTAGAGAGGAGCCGAAGCTCCAACACCCCGTGGGCGGAAAGGCTGGGATGGGTG
>NW_023357266.1:0-2069 GCF_001411555.2 Juglans regia
TAGATATATTTGTAATAGAAGTAGTTTTACATCTAATGTACCACATCAAACTACTTCAATTTATATATTTACTCTTTAGGGAACAGAAAAGTAAAAAAGAAAACTAGAGGAAATTAGGGGTGGACAACAAGCCCACGACCCCATCTACCCTGCCCCCGCATGGTAGGACGAGCAATCCCGCCTTCTTGCCTGCCCTCCTAGGTGGGGGATGGAGCTTTGCCCCACAAGGAGAAATCCTAGCAGACCCTCGCCCCACTACTTATATATATTTTATATAAATATATATTTATACATATTTATAAAATATATGTTATTAGTTTTACTATATATAAACATAGTAATATGCATTAAGTATAGTTTTTACTTAATATTTTGTGCAAGTTACAATGTAGCCTAACGTGACATTTATATAAGAGGCCACACTTAAGCTATACAGAATGTTGAGTGATTGGGATTACAGTTTGGTACTGAACCTATTCCTACATCTACAGTGGCGGAATCAGGAACTTTTATATGGGGGCCAATTTTTCTATTGTGTGACACATTTATATAAATTAAAAAGAAACTGAAAAATCATAAAAATATAATTATATATAAAATTAGATCTCAATAATTTGTTACATATATATAGAAATAAAATTCTAAAAAATACAACTTAATATATGTTTCAAATTTCTGACGATAATGTTTCGAATAATATTAATCTATTATTATTTTTATAATGAAATATTTAGAATTTATTTTTTTCATAGAAACTATCAAGTGATATTTAAAAGGTCATCTTTCATTCTAGTATGTAAGCTATTTTATCAAGTTTCATGCAAAATCTAAATATTTCCGTGTCACATTAAGCATATAATACTATAATTGAGACCTTAAATAATTTTTTTTTTTACTCAATAAAGTTTAGAGGATAAAACCTCTCAACTATTTTTCATATAAATCATTAACCTTAAATGATTTTTCTTATATTTTCACTTTGGATTCTATATTAAGAAGTCTAATATTGTAAAAAAAAAAAAACATAGAGATCTATATTAATAAGTTTATTGTTTTTCCGAAACTTAGTTTTAATTTAATTTTGATGAGGCCACATCCTTGAAATTAAATAATATATAGAAATTATACAAAATTTTGAAACTATAGGAAAAAAAATTGAAGAAAGTATATTGAAATTTTTAAAAATTTTAAAAAAATATGGGGATTGTAATTTTTTTTTTGGGGGGGTGGGGGGGAGGATTTGTTATATTTATAGAATTATAAATAAAATATAGGGTATAGCCCCCTTAGACATAACGTAGGTCCGCCACTGCACATATGCATTTCCAAACGACAAGATAGTAGTTATCATCAGCTTCCCGAGATGATGCACTAAAATCATTTCTTACAATTCCTCTCAATTCATCTAATTATTATAACTTTTTTAAATTCATATACAAAATAAAATAAACAATTTAAAATTTTCAAATTTCAATATAAAAATAATATTAAAAAAATATATTTTAACAATATTTTATTCAACTTTTAATTTTAATCTCAATTCATCTTATATCATTTCATCTTATATGCGAAAACAAACTAGGCCTATGTTAAAGTACTCTCAACGAGAGAAAGAAAAACGCCCAGTTTGGATGACCAAAGCATCTCATCTGTATTTCATATGGGCTGTACCGTCTCAGAGTTTTACCTATCCAAACATTGTATTTCATCTCTAAGTTTTGAAAACATCCACTTAAATAAACAGTATAAAACTGACAGTGAACAGTTCAAAACAATAAATGAACAATACAACCTGAAGTGAACAATATAAAATCTCAAGTATTCGAGTACTTTATAAATACTATGAAACCCACACATTTTTCAAATCCTAAAAAGTCAAAACTATCTCATCTCATCTCACTATTCAAATATAAAATTTTTTATAAACTATTTCATCTCATCTTAATTCAAAAAATCTCTCTATTATTTAAAATATATCATTTCATCTTATCTGAACTATCTATCGAAACCGGGCCTTAAAAGAACTCTCAGCATTTTATTCACACAGCTTGGTGGCTTTGATCCCCACA
>NW_023357267.1:0-1205 GCF_001411555.2 Juglans regia
CTTTCCTTTTATCATTTGAATCTAAATTAAAAATTCTAGAACATGACCTTTAAAGAAAATAAATTCAATCAACTAATATAATAATTTAATTTAACTAAAAATAAATTTAACTTTATAAAAGTTGACTCAAAGAGTAAAAGAAGTTTAATTTTTATAAAATTAAATTTATTTTTAATTAAAAGTTGATTACGTTAGTTGATTAAATTTATTTTCTTTTAAATTATGAAAAAATGTTATGTTTTAAGATTTTTAATCCAAATTTAAATAATAATAAAAAAATAATTAAATAATAAAACAGTAGTAAAAGAAGTATACCCTCTAATTTTGGCAGTGGTTCTTATTTGGGTCAAAACAATTGCCCACCTTTTTCTTCCTTTTCCTCGTCAGCAAAAGCTTCATCTCACTCCTAAAAGATTCAATTATTTTCTTCTTTTTAAGTAGTACGCCTATTTTGGACATGTTTTGTACGCACCGCGAGGTCTTATCAGACAACTAGGGAATTGATTACTTGACCTGCACCAACACAAATTCAAAGGAAAGCTTGGGGGTAGTCAGGGAATCCTCCAATGCCTTAGTCAGTTTTATCTATTGGAATTATGATCAAAATGTTTTTTGCTTGAGTTCGTATGTACTTGATGTATGTACTTGATGGTCTACTTTTATACTAGATATGGGGGAGCATCTTGCCTCCGTCACCATGGAGCAGTCCCATCACCTTCATGTTTCGGCTAACTAAGGCCTTTAATGAGACTTAAGTTGTGTTTGGATGTTGAAGTGAGTTGAGTTGAGTTGAGTTGAGTTGAGATGATAAAATATTGTTAAAATATTATTTTTTAATATTATTATTATTTTGAGATTTGAAAAAATTGAATTGTTTATTATATTTTATATTAAAATTTAAAAAAATTATAATGATGAGTTGAGATGAATTGAGAGTATTTAAATAACCGAAGCCTTAGGGTGCGTTTGGAACTTAAACCACTCTCAACTCATCATTACAATTTTTTCAAATTCCAACACAAAATATAATAAATAATTCAATTTTTTCAAATTTTAAAATAATAATAATATTAAAAAATAATATTCTAACAATATTTTATCATCTCAACTCAACTCAACTCAACTCAACTCAACTCAACTCACTTTAACATCCAAACACAACCTTAGTGTACTGGAGAAAGGTAAGTAATGCGGCGTGGGTCTCC
>NW_023357268.1:0-236 GCF_001411555.2 Juglans regia
ATCAGGAGGCCACGATGACAAGATTTTTGAGTGGGTTGAATAGGGAGATAGCCAATGTAGTTGAGTTGCAACATTATGTGGAGGTAGAGGATATGGTGCACATGACTATAAAGGTGGAGAGGCGGTTAAAAGGAAAGGGGACATCAAGGGATATTTTTGTTTCTAGTACTCCTTAGAAACCAAAGTGGGACAAAAATGATAAAGCTGTAATAAAGGGGAAGACCGAACCACCCAAG
>NW_023357269.1:0-561 GCF_001411555.2 Juglans regia
GTGTTAAGGTTCTGACAGAAGCAACTAGAAGAAGAAGAGAAGAGGAACTCGAAGTGCAAAGTGGTCTGGAGCTGTCAAACTAATATGAGAAGGGAAGGAATATCAAGAGAAAGGAACGACGTCGTGAAGAGAAGTGAATTGTGTACTGCTTTATGTATTAGCTAGGGTGCTACGCACCGTTTAAATAAATGTCAGTAGAGTTGTAAAACGCAACATTTGGAAGAGTCTTCCAAACGGTGCATTCAAGCTGTCACCTGTTAGCAAGTGATAGTGGTAAGTTTAATTTGTCTCAATTCTGTTAGGGTGCAGCGTACTAAGGCAAGGAGAGCAATCAGTGTTAGGGATGGAAGAATCTGGAATATTGTAGAAGTTTATTTCTGTAAGGAGGTTTGGGAGCCCTCGAAGTTACTCCTGTAGCAATTCATAGTGAAATTTCCTTTTTAGCAATTTGACAAACAACTGGTGTGCATTCTGCTTGTTCATTGCAGCAACCATATTCCCTGTTTCCCATCACCTTCCTTTGATACATCAGCCATTCACAAGCAGGTTCATAACAAGTTG
>NW_023357270.1:0-882 GCF_001411555.2 Juglans regia
GAGATGATAAAATATTGTTAGAATATTATTTTTTAATATTATTATTATTTTAGAATTTGAAAAAGTTGAATTATTTGTTATATTTTATATTGAGATTTGAAAAAGTTATAATGATGAGTTGAGATAAGTTGAGATGAGTTTGGCATCCAAACGAAGCCTTAATTAAGATGAGTTGACCCCCTTTCGATATATATAACAATTTCCAACCAGTCAACCTTTTCTCTACTTTCTCCACAACTCCATCCCAAATCGCTCTAGCCTTAAAGGTCACTCCCAATGGGAGGCCAAATATGTCATAGGCAAGGATGACACTTCACAATCCAGAAGGCTTGCCAGGCTATTGATACTAGGCACCACACCCACTGTAACCATCTCGGACTTACGAAAGTTCACTTTAAGCCCCGAAACGGCTTAAAAATATAACAAAAGTGCTCGTAAATTTTGAATCTAGCCATGATCCGCTTCACAAAAAAGGAGAGTATCATCTTTTAAATTGTGGGGAGGTTAGTTAACGTACTCTTAGGTTGTGTTTGGATGTTGAAGTGAGTTGAGTTGAGTTGAGTTGAGATGATAAAATATTGTTAGAATATTATTTTTTAATATTATTATTATTTTAGAATTTGAAAAAGTTGAATTATTTGTTATATTTTATATTGAGATTTGAAAAAGTTATAATGATGAGTTGAGATAAGTTGAGATGAGTTTGGCATCCAAACGAAGCCTTAATTAAGATGAGTTGACCCCCTTTCGATATATATAACAATTTCCAACCAGTCAACCTTTTCTCTACTTTCTCCACAACTCCATCCCAAATCGCTCTAGCCTTAAAGGTCACTCCCAATGGGAGGCCAAATATGTCATAGGCAAGGATGACACTTCACA
>NW_023357271.1:0-208 GCF_001411555.2 Juglans regia
GATTACGTATATTTGAACTAAATAATAATAAAATATTATTTTTTATTTTTATTTATTTTTTTCTTTTTTTTAATTTATTTTGTAATTAGTACCTCTCTATCTATCATTTAGCATCCACTAGAATTTTTATTTTCTAAAATCCTATCCGTTAGTGGAGAGAGGGAAGGGGAGGAGAGAGAAAAATAATAATAAAATAAAATTTAGAGCG
>NW_023357272.1:0-1252 GCF_001411555.2 Juglans regia
ATATTTTTTTTCTATCAACCGGTATGGTTCGGTCCGGTCTGAAAAATCCTAAAACCGGAACCGGCCGGTTTTCACATTTTAAGAACCGGTTCAAAACCGGTAAAACCGGTCCGGTCTGGACCAGTTTTCTCGTTTCAACTTACACCCCTACTCTTGGAAGCCTTCAACATCTGAAAATACATCAAATTATTCAAACGGACAATAAAAGGGGTAGACGAGACCTCAATAAGAAATGAATATGTTATAAAGTAAGAGAGACATATGCTAGTTTTCGAAAATCTCTCGTCTCATTATTACAATTTTTTAAAATTCACACAAAATAAAATAAACAATTCAACTTTTTTAAATAAAAAACAAAAATAATATTAAAAAATATATTTTAATAATATTTTATTCAATTTTTTAACTTTAATCACATATCATCTCTAAAAACAAATGAGAACTTTCAAACGTGAAATTGGTAGCAGGTGTAACAGAGAGAGAGAGAGAGGTGACTTAAAACAAACATCCAAATTGCACAAATAAGAAGAAGAGAACCTCGTCGTCATACAAAAAGTTGGGTGGTGGCCTTCACATTCGAGAGATGGGGCTCGGGTTGGGCCAAGACAATCTAGGTTTTTACCTGTCCACCTAACCGAATATATATATATATATATATTTAAAAATAAATTCTCTCCAAAACGATGTTGTTTTGTCCAGTATTTTGTTTTAAAACACCCATCCCCCTTTGCCTCTCTCTCTCTCTCTCTCTCTCTCTCTCTCTCTCTCTCTCTCACATTTGTTTCATCCCGTTCGTTCGTTACAATCTCTCTCCCTCTCATTGTCGCCCCTAGCCTCATGTATATATATCTCTCTCTAGAAGCTCTTTCTCTCGTCGTGGGAGGTGGGCGGACAACCTTGGGAGCCAATCTACCCCTAACATTCGAACAGGGGCACTTGTCTATGAGAGTGGAGCAAAGGTCCGAGAGCCCAACTTGCCACCCATGCAGGGACAGGGCCGAGGGCTACATGCCCGGGAGGTGCAGTTAGCACCCCTAGTCATACACTTGGGAGTTTTCAGTTGAGTCGTGGCGCACAATTTAGCTCTACTTGCAACGATGTAGAGCCAATGGTTACTGCACAAGTGTGATTGAATTGGTGACATGGTAACATATTTGAGTATTAGCAGTTGACTTAACAAAGTTTGATTAAAGAATTCATTTTTATAAATTTAACTAGTCACTTTTTAACAACCCAAAATAACAAACTCTTC
>NW_023357273.1:0-504 GCF_001411555.2 Juglans regia
ACGTACAGAAAAAACGCACAGGTAAAAACCGTACAGAAAAGGTAAAAAAAACGTATAGAAAAACGCATAAAAAACGCACCGGAAAAAACTCTGAGATAAAAAACGTACAGAAAAACGCACAGGTAAAAAACGTACAGAAAAACGCATAAAAAAACGCACGAAAAAACGTACGTAAAAAACGCACAATAAAAAAACGCTTATAAAAAACGCACAGGAAAAACGTGCGGTAAAAAATGCATAAAAAACGTACAGAAAAAACGCAAGGTAAAAAACGTACAGAAAAGGTAAAAAACGTATAGAAAAAACGCATAAAAAACGCACGGAAAAACTCAGAGATAAAAAAACGTACAGAAAACGCACAGGTAAAAAACGTACAGAAAAACGAACAGGAAAAATCGTACAGAAAAGGTAAAAAACGTATGTAAAAAACGCACCGGAAAAACGCAGAGATAAAAAAAACGTACAGAAAAGCGCATAAAAAACGTACAGAAAAAAACGCACAAG
>NW_023357274.1:0-202 GCF_001411555.2 Juglans regia
AAGAAAAAAAAAAAGCACCCATACGTACACAACACGTACATGAACTGCTTCCCAAAAAGTTATTTTATCGCAAGTGTTCAAGAACAGTACTCAGATCAAAGATAGAAGATCAGCCAATACATGAACGGTGTAATCTAAAAAGGAAAGAAAATCAGAGGAGAAATGGAGGAACGAGCTGGCTCATGTCTCCTGTTTCTTAACC
>NW_023357275.1:0-275 GCF_001411555.2 Juglans regia
TAATAGTTTATATATAAATACATATATATAAATTATAAATAGCCTAGTTTGAGTTGAGGGTCAAAAAATGAGCTTGTAGTTTGAAAAAATGAAAAAAGAAAAAAATTAAAGGTCGAAATATCGGCCGGTATGAAATATATATAATACCTATACCGGACCAGCGGCATATGCTGGGCGGTATGGTATTTAAAACAGTGGATTGGCTTACTACCACTGTTTATCGAGTGAGGTTAGGGGTGTAACCGGTCCGGTCTGGTCCGGTTTTGAATAAAATT
>NW_023357276.1:0-206 GCF_001411555.2 Juglans regia
CCTTAATCCGTTCGCTTTGTTGTTTTTTTTTCCTTCCCAAACGTCTGATCTGCACTCTCCTTTTCGGTAGGATGCACTTCTCGAGCCTCGACTTCCGGGTGTGTGTTTGTCATGTATAATCAAGCGGAAAAATATTTGCATCAGCTCCACACCAGTACACACTCAACCTATTGAGTGTAAAAAAAAAAAAAAAAAAAAAAAAGTGA
>NW_023357277.1:0-274 GCF_001411555.2 Juglans regia
GATTTTATTTTTTATTTATATATTATAGAGATTTTATTTTTTATTTATATATAATAGTGATAAATATTTTTTATTTATATATTATAGTGATTTTATTTATTTATATATTATAACGATTTTTTTATTTATATTTAATAGTTATAAATATTATAGTGATTTTATTTTACTTTTATATATAATAATGATAAATAGTATAATGATTTTATTTTTAATTTATATATAATAGTGATAAATATTATAATGTTTATTTTTTATTTATATATAATAGTGATTT
>NW_023357278.1:0-247 GCF_001411555.2 Juglans regia
ATGGGTTGTTTGCTGGTTTGGCTTGGCTCCCAAGGGGTTGAGACCTCAACAACTGTCCCGATTGTTACTATTTTCTCTTCTCTTATTTCCCATGCCTAGCGGGGCAGGCTCGACACCACACAATGCTTCCACACGCTCAGCTCGCCTTGTGCTTGGTTGGGGTGTGGTTCAATTTGTTTGATGTTGTGGTCTGGCGGACGTAACGGCGTGTGAGTGGTGACAAGGTTGTATGTCTTGACAGGCTCCG
>NW_023357279.1:0-1396 GCF_001411555.2 Juglans regia
GAAATTGGAGTTCGACTCCGATCGGAGGCCGGAGCTGAGATCGGAGCTCCGACCTCCGATTGGGCTAAAAAAAATATATAACTACTTAAATATTAAATATTGGCTTTTGGGGAGATAATGACATGCATACGGCATGTGTCCATGAATATGGGTTCAACAAAAGGGTTCGTAGATTCCTTGTCGAAATCTTCATAATTGAATTTAAGTGGTCATACTGCTACATTTACATTACATAATATATTATAGTACAGAGAGAGCAATCAATCAATTTAAGACATATTGGGACCCATGTTTTTTGTATTTTTGTTCTCTAATTAATTTGTATTTTTTGGGGTCTGATAAGGTTCGATCTCTAATTGATATGATACATGATACAATATCAACCAACATCAACCTTGTAATATTGTCTCCAAATATATTAATATAATAATGTGCTCAATTTCTTTTGTTAAATACATTATATGTAAAAATTAATTTGACCTATTACATTACATAGCACTATTAACAAAGGTAAGTGTGCCTACGACTTGATCTAAAGAAAGAAAGGAAAAGGAAGAAGGAAGAAGGAAGAAGGGAAGGAGATACTGCGTTTTGGACCCCCCATGTGATGAAATGATGTTGTTCCACTTTAAGTGGAATGATGTCGTTTAATACTTTTTTAAAAAAATTGGAGTCGGAGTTCGGAGCTTCTTGGAGCTCCGAACTCCGACTTTGACTCCTTATTCAAAGCTACTCCGAACTCCGACTCCGTCGGAGTCGAAATCGGAGCGAAAGTTGGGTGGAGTCAGAATTCTCGAAATTTTGTACAGCTCTACATACATAATTATAATATGCGGAATGAAACATGATGAATGCCGTGCTTGTAAATATCATAACATGCATTATACGTAAACACTAGCTTTGAAAGAACTGGCTTTAATAATAACATATATAATTAGCTAACGTATGTTAATCTTAATTTATGATCAAGTTACTTACCTTATAGTGTTGCTTCCTAAAATTTTCAATACAAAATGGACCACGATGCTGAACTAAGAGGTTTATGGTTGTTTTTTTTTTTTTTTTCAAATAACACGTAGAATGGATATATTTATAAAGAGATTTGAGAGATTGTAACGACTAATTTGAGTTAGACTCAGTTGATACATGTAATGACACTAATCTACTGAACACTCACTTGTGATCATTTAAAAAGAGAGTTTGAATTTAAAAATATGATCTAGTAATTCATTCAATATAAAATTGACAGTGACTGAGACTACATAGAGGACTTCAATCAATGATGATTTTAAATTGAAATAAATTTCTAATGATCAATTTTTAAATTGTAAAAAGAGTTTAACTCATTTAATAAATAATAAATAAAATTGAATCTAGTTATTGAGTATAATTAAAA
>NW_023357280.1:0-255 GCF_001411555.2 Juglans regia
GGTCAGGGCAAGGTGGAGGGTCATGACCAGAGAAAGGGAGATGGAGAGGTACACCAGGAAAACGTTATTGGGAAAGGAAATAACCGTGATAGAAAAAGGGGACTAGAGACCTAGTTCTAAGATAAAGACTATTGAGAAGTCAAGGGTGGACCATGTGCAGTCCCCTGAAGAGGGAGATCCTTCTGCTAGGTCACTAATGTAATTTCCCAAAGGGTCAAAGCTCAGACAGGCAAGTGGAAGAGGGACCAACGTGCA
>NW_023357281.1:0-314 GCF_001411555.2 Juglans regia
CTCAATAAAATTATAATATTTTTAACTTTAATTATTTTTATTAATCAAATCTATTGAGTTTAAATTGTTGGTCAAATATTATTTTATCATAAAAAATTTTCTTTTTTGCATGCTATTCGTTTCGTGTGAGCTCATAATTCTAAAAATTTCTTTTTCATCTCAAAAATATGAAATATCCAAATCTCAAACTCAACCATAGAATGCAGTTAATCTTCATCAGTCATCATTTTAATGATGTGGCATCATCCTTCAAGAGTGTTTTAAGTTCTAATTTTATAATATTATTATTAATTAATATGAATTTTTTCTTTTAA
>NW_023357282.1:0-253 GCF_001411555.2 Juglans regia
TAGGGCAGGTTTGGGGTCAAAAATAAAACACAAAATTTTCATCTCATCTCATCTCATTATTATACCTTTTTCAAATCCCCATACAAAATATAATAAACAATTTAACTTTTTTAAATCTCAATACACCTTTTTCAAATCCCAAAACAATAATAATACTAAAATTTAATATTTTAAACTTCAAAACAAAATACAAAATTCTCATCTCACCCCCCAAACCTACCATAAAGCTCTGTTTGGTTTTTTGGTATTGGGG
>NW_023357283.1:0-778 GCF_001411555.2 Juglans regia
TTTAAAATTAAGCTATTGCCTTGTATGTTATATCAATTACTAGTGTCTAACTTATTTTTATACTAGACTTATTTCTAATGTCTAATTACATGTTATTATATTTTAGTAAATTAGTATTATGTGTTATTAACTCATTATAACTCATTATACTAGGCTTGTTTAGTTATTTCTATACTAGTGTCTAATTTATTTATATACTAGACTAATACTATAGTGTCTAATTACATGTTATTATACTAGTGCCTAACTTATTTCTAACTTAATTATACACTAGACTTTCTAATGTCTAATTACATGTTATTATATTTAAAAACAAAAAAATTACATGTTATTATATTTAAAAACAAAAAAATTACATGTTATTATATTTAATAAAGTAGTATTATGTGTTATTAACTTATTATACTAGACTTGTTTCAATACTAGTGTCTAACTTATTTCTATCATTGATTATGTATGGTAGTAATTCTATGATGTTTACATATACTAAACTATAATTAGTTTATTTGTATTATAGTATATTACTTTATAGTAATTAGCTCATATTAGTATATTATTGAATCTAACTGTATAAGTTCTAGTTATATAAATATATAACTATAATACTATATATGATCAATTTATAGATAAATATACATTTTGATAACATATGTATAAAATTGGAGTCGGATGAGCATAAAGTCGGAGTTGGATCGGATCGGAGTCGATCCTGTGACACCCCCAACTCCGACTTCGACTCCGACTGAAAAACTCAAATATGAAAAACTCAGATTTTCAA
>NW_023357284.1:0-390 GCF_001411555.2 Juglans regia
AATGGAACTTATTATAAATACATATGAATAGTGATAGGGTTATTATCCTATTACTACCTATCTCCTACCTAAGTACATTTCAAGTTTTTATTTTTATTTTTTTAACATCCTTAATCATTAAAAAAAAAATAAAAAAAATATATAATTATACTAATACACACTTTCTTAATCATTAAATAAAATAAAAAAATTCAAATACAAAAAAAGTAGTAAATAGATAGTAATAGATAACCCTATTCATTGTTCAATACATATATAGCCTCAACCTCATTTACGGTAAAGCAGAACAAACACTTTATCAAGGAAAAAGATAGGAATTTCAATAATGGGTCCTGATAGTATTTTTTTTATTTAGTAATTATAGTGTTTTTTAATGATATTGTGACTTTT
>NW_023357285.1:0-473 GCF_001411555.2 Juglans regia
GAGAAGATCCATGTGATGATCGATTATGCCGAATCACCTGTTGCTCCCAGAATTTTGCAGTATAGCTTGGAGCACTACAAGAAATTCGCTTTTTTTAGGATGGAATTTTTTATCCCAAAAAATTGAGTTTTCATTCGCATAAACTTTTTGAGATGAAAAAGTTTCGTCGCTATTTCATTTGAAAAAGTCCATCCCAAAAAATAATTTATGGGACAAAATTGTGCTCGACCATTTGAACGCGTTCGAAAGGGTTTGATCTTTCGAGATGAACAAATTTCGTCTCTAATAACCGTTCAAACAGGATAAATTCCATTCGAATGGTACGTAGCAGTTTCAATAGTACACACTATGTTGGAACGGTTTTTTTGACACGAAAAAAAAGCTACACAAACTCTTAAAATAGCCACAAACTACTGTTTTCGGTGATCATTAATCGTGGCAAAAATAGTAATTTTGTAGCAAAAAGCACCAAC
>NW_023357286.1:0-651 GCF_001411555.2 Juglans regia
CCTTAGATCCTACATTTCTCTCCACGCCAGCAAAATTTATCCTTAGTTAAAATGTACAGTACTTTTTGTTGGGGGTAAATATGTCAGGCTGGGCCCAAGATGAACCAAGCCCAATCCATGATAAGTGTGTCATTAAAGAAGCTAAAGTAAAAGTTAAGAAAAGCAAGTCCAACACGTAAGAAGAGAAAGTGACATAAAGTTAATTTTCTCACCTACCACAAGGAGGGCCAGAATAAAAGGGATCTAATCGGATAAAAGGGGAGAGGACGGGGTGACTTCAGACAAGGATCTTCTTCAACCTTATGAGGCGAGAAGCCAGTTTTTTTACCTTCTTTAGGCTAAAAGTGTAACGCCCCGTTCCCGGAGGTCCGAAAAGTTAACTCTTAATACCTAAAATCAACTTAAATAATACAACTATAAAGTCCAGAAAAATTCCATAAAACATTAATGTAACACCCGGACCCAAATTGGTATAGTTTTAGATTTTTTTAGATTTTTATTTATTTATTTATTGGAGCTTGATATTTTAAGTTTTTATTTTATGAACTTGAGTAGTGATTTTTTTATTTTATTTTTCTGCACACGTTTATTTATTTGTTTATTTCTTTTTTCCGCATGTATCATTTTTTTTTTTTTTTTTTTTTTTTTTTT
>NW_023357287.1:0-964 GCF_001411555.2 Juglans regia
AATACTCTGTTTGGATAAGACGTGATTTCTGAAAACCTTTGGTATGACTCTCTGATTCTGAATTTGATTCTGTTTCTGCTTTGTTCAGTTACGGCCCCGCCACAGGTGATAATAACAGTGGATACGGCCCAACCACGAGTAATAACAGTGGATACGGCCCAACCACGGGTAATAACAGTGGATACGGCCCAACCACGGGTTATAATAATGGATACGGCCCAACCACGGGTAATAATAGTGGATACGGCCCTGCCACGGGTTATAGTAGTGGTCTCTATTTTGAGTGCACACCTTGGTGACAGAGTGTTTTATGTTCTGCTTGGCTATCCGCAGATGCACAACCCTACCACAGGGGTTATATATGACCTCTGTTCTGATATGATGTTCTGATGATGATGATGATCATTTATGCTATGCCAACGAATATTTTGAATGAAATTATTTCTAAATCTTTGCTCTGATATTTTGATAACATATTTTGCTTCTTCACTCTGAAAATGAAAATGTTTTGTTCTGTATTCTGATTTCTGTAAATGCTCATGTTTATACACTAGTGTATGTTCTCTGCTTACTGAGTTGTTGATAAGTCACCCCTTATCTCCCATATATTTTTCAGATAATTTTGATGGTTCAGTTGGAGAACAAGAGTAGGAAGTTTTAGAAAGGTATGATGATCGAAGTGGAATAAGTACCTGAGGGTACAAGTGCTTATTTGAGAGTCGTTGTTAGTAAACTGATTTAATTTTTCGGTTATGATGAATTAAGGATAATTTCGAGTTTTGGAGAGTTTTTAATTTATGTTATTGAGGTTTTCTTTATTGTCCCCATGGAGGAACTTAGATATTTGGTTTAATTAACTGGATTAATGTTTTATGGAATTTTCTGGACTTTATAGTTGTATAATTTAAGTTGATTTTAGGTATTAAGAGCTAACTCTTCGGACCTCCGGGAACGGGGCGTTACA
>NW_023357288.1:0-9223 GCF_001411555.2 Juglans regia
GGGTATTACAAAAAGGCTCACAGACTCTCTATTGTGAGATATGAGAGACTGTAAAATACTTTCATCATAGTGGATTTTCCCTCCAAACGACCCAGGGATGTAGCACTATGTTGAACCACGTAAATCTGTGTGTCTCATTCTCAACTTACATTTCCAGTACTTCTTTTCTTTTTATTGCTATGGATGTACGTGCAGGTACCGTATTGACATCCCAAACCAATATCGCGAGATTTACAAGACACTGATTGAGCCTTGGGTCTCCATAGTGGGCTGTGCATGACTATTTATTCCATTCTGACATATTGTGTGGTTTTATGCCTCAATTGTTGGTGCCATCCATGGGATCGTCTTATCCTCTACACCAGAAATGGGAGAAGAATGATTTTTCGGCTTACAGAATCATCTCTGATTGAGCAGATAAATTTCCTCTCAAACAAGTGTCATCAACTTTCCATATTTTATTTATATTAATACTGTTATTGGAAAAACAAAAGAGGCGAGAACCCAGTACCTAGGCGTGCATTGTGCACTTAAAGTACGCTCGAGCTATGCACTGTGGGTGATGGGTTCAAGACGGGCGTGAACTGTGCACTAAAAGTGCACAATGCACATAAAGAGTGTCTCGAATGTGCATGGCCAGCACAATGCGTGATGGGTGCACCTAACCATGTACCCAGGAGGCTCGCAGCGGCAGGAGCTCACCTTTGTCATCACCAGTAGCTCCATATATTGCTCGACCACTCCTTCAAGTAGTTGGGTAGAGTTGGCGATGGCCGTTTGGCCTAAAATCACATCGTATGATATCCTGAGGTGCATGGAGACCAGCTCAACCGAATCGTGAGTCAGGTGAGGGTGGCAGCGGCCACCACATGGACCACCGATGCTTTCTATCACCACCAAAGTAGTCCCTGACCACGGAGGTCGTGCATGCAGTGCATGCACCCAAATGAGCCTCTTCCTATGATGTCTTGTGATTTATGCTGCCAACGAGATGTTTCTCGACCGCGTATTCTTGGGCCGCAGTGGGTTTCTCGGCCATAGTCCATTCGTAGGCCACGAGCTCCATGGCCCCGGTCCTTTCCTCAACCACAGTGGGTTTCTCAGCCACAATTCATTCCTCGGGCATGAGCTCCATGACCACAATTTGTTCCTCGATCTGTGAGCCTTTCCCTGCTCTTTTGGCTCTCCTCAGTCCCTCCCTGTGTAGCACACACAAAGGCCAAAGGGAGCAAGTCACTGTGCATCCAACAACCACGCACAGCGGGCACAATGCCCGCCACCCTTACACAACGGGTAAGCTCCCTTTCCCACGCACCGTATCCTATCACCAACACGGTTGGCAATCTCTATTGCCCATTTATTCTATGATCTCCCAACTTTTTCTGGATGTCCGTCAACAATAGTCAGACTTCACCATCATTGTTCGAAGGAGATGGTGTTGCGACACCGTCTTTCAACGTGAGGCTCATGGTTGTCATGAGACGTACCCACTATGCATGGCATACATGGGTCCCCCTTTCACGTCCACAGTACACTTAGGCGTTAGAATACTATGGCAAGCAACCAAACCAATGCCCTTTGGCGAGCACTTCTCCACCACTACAAATCTTGAGTCACCATGAGAGTTTAGCCCATCTACGTGCAACTTTCCAATACACAACCCCTGCTCTTCACAGTTACACAAGCATTGCAATCACCAAACACACCACTGTAAATAATTGACAAACAAACCCGTTTTGTCCCTTGAAGAGTAGACAGCACTTGAAAAGTTGTTTCCACCAAAGTAAAAGAAAAATAAACGGGACACGATGATAAACAGGCAAAAAGCTTCCCTCGGCCTCCCTTCAACTCACAGTCTCACACCGAAGACAAAAATTAAAAGATTGAGCCACTTGATTCGAAGCTGTACGAGCACCCAAGAAAGTGAACAAATAGAATTATTTAGAAATGGACAATCTCTATTGCTACAAAAATGCTCAAAGACGGACAAGTTCCCCATGCAAAAATATTCAGTAGTGAACAATCTCAGTTGGGGAAAATTGAAAGCAACAGCTGATTGCTTCAGTTTGTCTCTCTCAAACTCGCTATTTGATTTTATTTATTTTTATTGAAAAACTTGATTCTTGGAGGTTCTCCCCAAATCAATCTTTGAGGTTCCACGCGAATCGCAATGGCTATACGCCACAAGAACGTACTTTGTTGGAAATCACCTAAGCAGGTCAAAATGCGGACTACAAAGCCCCTTTTGGGCACCACTTGAACATCTTAATTTGTCTCATTAGAGTAGACTACTCGGTATCTCGGGCACCCCGGATCTTCGGCATTGCCAAAACATGCCAACTTGTAGGCCTCACCTGTGCACCTCAAGCCTCAAGAGGGACTTAGGGGGGTAATGTTCTTTTCTAATATGTAATATGACTACAATATAGCGAAATGACTATGGTTTGTAAATCTCAAACTTGTAATTTGGATTATCTACACTGACCCATTTGGTTTTTTGTGAAAACCTCTTAGGGTGGTCAAACTTTGTCTCTCGCAACAACATCGCAGTCGAGCTCCATCTCACATTGCAGCAGCACAGTTCAAGCTCCATCTCCCACCATAATTGTGCGGTTGAGGTCCATCTTCCCCATAACAATGCTATCGAGTCCATTCTCGCCTAGCTCTCCAAGCTAAGCTCCCCGCGCTCCCACTTAGCTCGATCGAGTCAACTAAGCTGAGCTCCGTGCTCGCACCTAGCACGGTCCTGTCATCTCCTGCCTAGCTCACCAAGTCGAGCTCCTTGCTCACACCTAGCGTGGTCAAGTCGTCCCCCACCTAGCTCTCCAAGCCAAGCTCCATGCTTGCACCTAGCATGGTCAAGTCATCCCTCGCCTAGCTATCCAAGCTAAGCTTTGCGCTCGCACATAGCTTAGTCGAGTTCATCTACTGCCTATCTCTCTAAGCCGCTTCATGCTCATATCTAGCATGGTCGAGTCGTCTCCCGCCTAGCTTTAAAAGCTGAGCTGTGCGCTCGCATCTAGTGCAGTTGATTCATCTCTTGCCTAGCTATAAAAGCCAATCTCCGCGCTCGTATCTAGTGTGGTCGAGTCATCTCCCGCTTAGCTCTCCAAGTCGAGCTCCATGCTCGCACCTAGTGCGGTTGAGTCGTCTCCTGCCTAACTTTCCAAACTGAGCTTTGTGCTCGTGCCAAGTGTGGTCGAGTCCTCTCCAACCTAGCTCTCCAAGCCGAGCTTCACCCTTGCACCTAGCTCGATCGAGTCATCTACCGCCTAACTCTCCAAGCCGAGCTCCGCACTCACATCTAGCGTAGTCATGTCATCTTGCACCTAACTCTCCAAGCCTAGATTGGTGCTCACATCTAGCTCGGTCAAGTGCATGTCCTGCCTAGCTCTACGCTTGCACCATGCACGGTCGAGTCATCTCTCGCCTAGCTCTTCAAGCGAGCTATGCGCTTGCACCTAGCGTGGTCTAGTCATCTCCCACCTAGCTCTCCAAGCTGAGCTACACACTCGAGGATCTTTATTGCTTTGCACAAACAAACAAAAACTAGGAATCAGTTCTCAAAATTCATCTTTCTATAGGTTTATGCAAGTTATCTCTATCGTGGCTTGACTTGAAGATTCTTAAGGCCTTCTTGTCGAGCAAATTGACTTTAAGAATTGCGGGCATGTTGTTTGGGTACATATACTAGGCTCAGCCCAAGACGCACCAAATCCAATCCATGATAAAGGTGCTATCAGGAAGCTAAAGTAAGAGTTGAGGAAGGAAAGCAAGTCAGACATGCATGGGGAGAAAGTGACATAAAACTAATTTTCTCACCTACCATTGGGAGGGCTAGAATAAAGGGATCTGATCAGATGAAAGGGGGAGGGTGGGGCGACTTCAGGCATGGATCCTCTTAACCCTCGTGAGGCGAGAAGCCACACTCTTTTCACCTTCTTTAGGCTAAAGGGGTCACTCTCATTGTGTTGTGAGATATGAGAGACTATGAGAGACTGTAAAATATTCCCATCATAGTAATTTGTCCTACAAACGACCTGTAGACGTAGGCCCTATACCGAACCATGTAAATCTATGTGTCTCATTCTCTTTGTACTGACGCCCCAAACTGGTATCGTGGGCTTCAGACGACACCGATTAAGGCTTGGGTCACCACCATGGACGATTTTATAACTGTTGGAAGATTTTATGCTTCAACAATTACATTCTTAGTGACATGAATTCCATTTGTTCTTTATCCATTATCCAAACAGTTTGGACCATTGAACCAACACTTTTGTGATTGGCATTTTTATATGACCGATCGGTCCCGTAATAAGCAGTGTGTTTATTCACTAATTTGTAGGTAGTAGTACTCTTTAGGCCTTATTTGTTTTTATAACTCCTCTCAACTCATTTTATCTCATCTAATCATTACAACTTTTCTAATTTTTCACACAAAATAAAATAAAGAATTCAACTTTTAAAAATTCAAAAACAAAAATAATATAAAGAAAATGTATTCCAACAATATTTTATTCAACTTTTAACTTTTATCTCAACTCATCTCATCTCATCTCATCTACGAAAATAAACGAGTCCTTAGTCTCCACATTGCTTTAATACTTTAGCCACACCGTTTCATTTCAACAAAAGTCTCACTTTATCATTTCTTATCATCATTCAAATCTGAGCCAAAACTTGAGCCTGGTTAGTCCGGGTCAGACCCGGGCCGGAACCCGGAAACCTTTTATTTTATTTTATTTTTAGACAACTCCCAATACCTATGCTTGTGATGTTTCTCAGAAATGTTTGGGCAATGCAAAGGAGTACTCCAGGCCTAGTATGATTCTTCATCCAGATGAGGAAGAGGCTGCATTTTTACGATCATTTGGGTAGGAGGAAAATGTTGGAGAGGATGAAGGCCTTACAGAGGAGGAGAATAGTTCTGTAATGTGTTTATATATATATATATATATAATTAGAATGTAATATATCTTCTAAATACTTCTTTTTAGAGTCTTTATTCTTGTCTTCCTGTGTAGTACATGAAACTGCGGCCATTATCAAAACTTATGCACAAAATACAACCAAATATATCACCAGCACTTAACTCACAACAGAGTAGCTGTAGTTGTGCTTTGTCTGAATTGGTTGTGTCTGTTGGGTTAGAATCTTGATTTTGAAAATGATTGAGCAAAGCTAGGAAGTCTGAGTGTGATTGTGGAGGTGATATACTTATATTTTCTTTTTTGGTTTCAATTCAAAACATTCAAACTGATAAAAAAAAAAAAAGATTTCGGTTTCCCAGGTTTCGAATTGTTTTTCCTAGCCCGAATGAATAGTCCTACATATTCGCATTTTCGGTAGTGTAAAACATATGAGCTCTGGATCCACATAATTAGGTTATCAACAAAAATAAAGAATGAAATCGAACTAAAATAAATTCTTTTTTAAGTATCGATCGACATACTGCATGCATACACATTGAGTCGAGTGGTTAGGTTTTCTTTTCTTTTCTTTTTCGTTATCGTTATCGTGGGTGTGAAGGGACAAAATACCATAACCCATAGTTGGGGCCAGCCCATTAGGCCACCACTAGGGAAAATAAAATGAACAAGAAAGAGACAAGGAGGGACATGAGAGCATGCAAGTGTCATAGGGGTAAGAGGGAAAGTAGGAAGAGAAAGGAAGCTGACATACACAAAGGGGTCAGGTCCCATCACTGCAAACTGGCACACGCAACAAGGAGATATATAAGAAGCCTTCTACCAGATGACAAAAAATTTCTCTCGATCAGATCTTCTTCTTTTTCATCTTCAGTAACCTCTCGAGGAAGATAGTGTCTCGAACAAGAAGAGCTCTAACTTTCTTTGTATAATGAGATATGAAAGACCATGATAGACTGTAAACAAGTATATTATAGTGGACTTTCCCTCCTCAAACGCCCGTGGATGTAGGCAACATGCTAAACAACGTAAATCTTTGTGTTCATCTCTTTTTACTTCTCGGCACTTATGTTTTCATTCACTACCATGGGCATACACATCGGAACACTACCGGAGGCTCCAAACAACACCGATCAAGGCCCAATCAACTCAGTGGGCCGAGAACGACTCTTTCTCTCCTTCTGGCCTGTTGTGCAATTTTTATAGTATCAACAGTAGCACCATCTGTGGGATTCGTTTCACTTTGTAAGCCGGAGGTGGGAGAAAGACGATTTTCCAGTGCACTGAATAAATTCTGAATGATGAATGAAGCTTCCTCTAGATAAGTACTCCCAGTTCTCATACTCTTATTTTTATTAATGATGCCATCGCAAAAATCGAGCGAGTAAACTCTTCCTCGCCCATGTAGTTGGTGATACTATACGCTTAAGTGCCCGCGCATGGCACTTGCAGCTCAAGTAACCGGGCCGCTCACCTTCCTGAATTGGGGGTGTAGTTTGTGCACGGGACATGTGCATTAGTGGGCAAGTACTGCACACTTGATGTGCAGTGCCACACAGGACACTGTGCTCGGTATGCACAGAAAAGGGCCCCCCTAAAGGGCTCTCTTAGAGGGCTTTCCCTAGATGGCTCTCCCAACGGGCTCCCCCAGCAAGCTCTCCCCAGCGGGCTCTCCCAAAAGCTTTTCCAACAAGCTCTTCCAACGAGCTCTCCCTAGAGGGCTCTCCCAACGAGCTATTCTAGTGAGCTCTTCCAACACGCTCTCTGAGAGGGCTCTCTTAGCGAGCTCTTCCAACGGGCTCTCCCCAGCGGGCTCTCCCAGCATGTTCTCCCAACGATCTCTTCCAATGGACTCTCCCTAGAAGGCTCTCCTCGTGAGCTCTCCCAGCGAGTTCTCCCCAGCGGGCTCTCCCAACGAGCTCTCCTAGCGAGTTCTTCCAACAAGCTCTCCGGGAAGCTCTTCCAACGACCTTAACCCGTGGGCTCTCCCAGCAAGCTCTTCCATTGAGTTCTTCCAACGGGCTCTCCCCAGTAGGCTCACTTAGTGGACTCCCCTGGCAGGCAAGCACGGACTCCCCCAAACTGACAACAACTCCCGTTTATCTCTCTCAAAACTTATGTGAATTTTATTTCTACTAACAAAGTTATTTCATGTCGCTTGGAATAACAAACGACGGCAATATGGGCCATTTGGGCACCACTCAGTCGTCCCAATATGACCCCATCGGAACAAATCGCCAAGCACTAATGCCAGTCTTCTCGGCACAAACAATCATCTACGTTAGACAAGCCTAGTCTCTTAACTTGTCGACCTTCGTGCCAAGCTTCTGTGAAGGGACAAGATACCATAGCTCATAGTTGCGCCCAGCTCACCAGGCCACCACTAGGGAAAAGAAGACTAACAAGAAAGAGACAAGGAGAGACATAAGAGCATGCAAGTGTTAGAGGAGTAAGAGGGAAAGTGGGAAGAGAAGGGAAGTTGACACACGCAAATGGGTCAGGTCCCATCACTGCAAACTAGCACACATAACAAGAAGATCTATAAAAAGCCTTCTACCAAATGACAAAAACTCTATCTCGATCAGATCTTCTTCTTCTTCTTCTTCATCTTTAGGAACCTCTAGAGGAAGATAACATCTCCAGTAGAAAGAGCTCCAACTTTCTCTGTACAGTGAGATATGAGAGGCCATGAGAGGCTATGAGAGATTATAAACAAGTATATTATTGTGAACTTTCCCTCCCCAAACGCTCATGGACATAGACAACATGCCGAACCACGTAAATCTTTATATTCATCTCTCTTTACTTCCTAGCACTTATGTTTTCATTCACCGCTATGGACGTATGCATCGTCACCATACAGCCGCACCGAAACATTGCTTGGGGCTCTAAACAATACCGATCAAGACCCAGTCAACTCAGTGGGGTGGAAATGACTATGTCTCTCCTTCCGGCCTATTGTGCGATTTTTACAGTATCAACAATGAGTTTAATTAATCTTGAATATCTTAGATTATGTATTCTATTTTCTTTGACTCTACAGCATATTCTTCCAAATTAAATAGGTTATTTAGGAATTCAGCATGCAATACCACCCATAAAGGTTAAAAAAATAATCACGATGAATTGGACTATTTTGAGTTGTGTTTAAAGGGGAAGCAACTTATAAACAAGACCAGTCACTGAAGTGAAAAGTATGGATGATATTAGAGGCCCAAGCAGAGTTGTCGATGTTTGACACGTACGATCCGTAACTTTAACACAAACACTACAAAAGATATTAAAGGTTGTTTAGAATAATGAGATGAAATAAGATGTAATAATTTTAAATGATTTGAATAAAATGTTATTAGAATATTATTTTTTAATATTATTATTATTTTAAGATTTGAAAAAATTAGATTGTTTATTATATTTTATATGATCGAGGAAATTTGAAAAAATTATAATGATAAAATAAAATAAAATGAAATGATTTCTATATCCAAACGAGCCTTAAAGTTAGGGTCGAACATAATTAGACGTGAATCAATTTGACAAAAATCCAATCAACAATCATGTCATTAATTAAATCAATGTAACACGCAAATTGACCCACCGTTTATTTAATACACAATTCTCATATTAAAAAATTTTGTTTAGTCTCACATGAATATCCATAGTACGTATATAGTTTCAAAAAATCTTATTTACTTAACATTTAAACATTTATCTATCAAATTATCAAACTCATTTTAACTCAAAATCTATTTATTCGTGAGACCTATAAATTTTTTCAACTTAACATATCTTTATATGTGAGACCCACAACATTTTTCAATTTTTCATAAATAGTATTAAACTCATCTTAACATCCAAACATATCTAAACTTATTTTAGATGAGTCCCAACATAACTCACTCCACCTACTCAACTCACTATTATTCATAAATAACTCAGTTCAGCTCAATTCAACTCAACATCCAAACCCAGCCTAAACTTTCACCGATTATTTAGTCTTAAATATTTATAAAATTACAAAATACTTCATGCATCTATTGTTTTCTTCAAAATTATTTTCTTGAATTTTTTAGTTTTATGTTTTCTTAAAACATGAATGTTATTTTATTAACTTTTTGAATTTTTATTTATTACTTTGTTAATTTAACAATCACACAAACTGACGTAATTTCATGTAATCCGTTAGATTTACTTTATAATAAAAGTAACTTTACAATCTGACGAATCACGTGAAGCCACATCAGTTTGTGAGATTACTTTTGTGTAATTCATTTGTGGCTAAAGTATTTTTC
>NW_023357289.1:0-209 GCF_001411555.2 Juglans regia
CTAGAAAGCAAGCGAGAATGTAGGAATCACCCCCACGAAAGCGAGCCCAAAAAACGGTCGTCGCCCGTCAAACCCCATGGAAGCGAGGCCAGCATCATCCGGATTCCCCCGAGAGCAACAATGTGCGTAGCACTGGGTGCCATAACACCATCCGCCGTGCACAAGCATGTTGCAAAGGAGGCATCCAAACAAATAGGCCCAACCGCCAT
>NW_023357290.1:0-209 GCF_001411555.2 Juglans regia
CAAACATTACCTTAATCATTACAAAGTTTCAAACTTTTAAATAAAACACAAAAAATTAATTAACTTTTTCAAATCACAAAATAAAAAATATATATTAAAAAATTATATTCTAGCAATAATTTTGAATATTTTTATTCAATTTTTTTTCTTTCATTTCTTACAACCCATATAACATTTTAACTCAAATTATTTTACTACTATTTATATAT
>NW_023357291.1:0-812 GCF_001411555.2 Juglans regia
GAGAAAGAATATTTGCGAATATGATATACTAACTGCATTACTGATAGGTTTATACAGAGATTTTATCAAAATGAAGTCGACATGAATATGCTAATTTATATAATTCGTTTTATAATTTTATGATTGGACGTTTTACATTAAGTCACGTCAATTTATATTTATAAAAATATTTGTATAGATGAAAGAATTTATCATCACATTAATACGATTGCCATTGTCACATCATTAGAAAAAGTTTCTGAAATTGGAAATGGATGATGACCCCAAGTTATACATGAACTAACAAGCAATTGGTACTGCTTCTTACCAAATTAACAAACAAAAAGAAAACTAAACAGCCAAACTAAAAATAAAAGAGTTTTGTATGATATATAGCAGTCATTGAATTGTCTGCTAAACACTCTGCTCCTTGACAACTTATGCCCTGAAAGTTAGAAGCTGATACCAAAGAATCCATGCAGAACGTACGTAGTTAGATTAATTATCAAAATGGACAAAAACACATCTCTCAACATACACCATGCGACATCCACAATGTTTTCTCTTCCGCAAGGCTCCCTGAATAATAACAATGATTTTGAGGGATCCGATAGCAATGAGAGAACCCGATTCATCTCTAGAAAATTGCGACCACTCTTCGTCGTCACTATCCCATAGCAAGCTAGCGTGTTTGATTTTTAGATATAAAACGGTGTCGTTTTTTTAGTCAGAGTTATATTGCAACAGAATTAACACGTCGCCGTTATTACTCTAAAAAGTAATCGCCGTTATTACTCTAAAAAGTAATGTTGTTAACGCCGACATGATCTATC
>NW_023357292.1:0-5506 GCF_001411555.2 Juglans regia
AAACATGGAAAATGACACCAGCCCTTCTAATTGATTACCAGAAACATCGAACAAGGAAATCTGGCTTTGATTAGAGAATATTGATGAAGGCACATTACCCTGAAAGTGATTATTCGAAATATCAAACTGTTGAATTATCCCTGGATAAGAGGGAATATTGCCGTCCAATTGATTATCCGAAACATCGAACACCATAATCGAGCTATGATTTGAGAATATTGACGAAGGTAGATTGCCATGAAGGTGGTTTCCCGACAGATCAAGTTGTGAAAGTTTTTCAATCGTCCCAAGACAAGAGGGAATATTGCCTTCCAATTTATTATTCCGAAGGTCCAAGATCCTTAGATATTTGAGTCTCTTCAACTCACAAAATGCTGCAACCAAGTAAGTTTGAGAAATGAGTCCAATGGTGATGTGCGTTGATCGTTATATGCTAATTGGTCTATGATAAATAGCGAGTAATATTTCTACCAAGCAATTTAAATGAAGAAGACGTATAGATGAAAGGACTGACCTTGGCTGCCCCGGGTGGTGGCCGTCAAGAACCACCCTCAGTTTTTCAAACCAGCTAGAATCGTCAGTTTTTTCAAATTATGGTTTGAAATTTTGATATTTTTATACAAAAAATGATTAATTTATAACTCTATATTAATTATTAATGAATGGTAGTTTTATAAAATTAAAATTATTTTTTAACAAAGTAGCATACTTGCATTAATTGGTTGTGAAAGAGGTTGTAAAAGAGTTATGAGAGAATAATAGGTGTCTTAATTATTATTTTTTATTTTTTACACAGAATATAATTTGATTTATTTTTATTTTAGAAAAATAACTTCGCTGTATCTCATTCTAGGTGTTAACCGTGTTATACCTTAGATTTGTCTCTGGTCACATGGCTAATGATTTAGTAACAAAATTTTAACGAAAAAATTAATTTGATCAAACTTGGTGAGTTTGGATCCTAAACTCATCTAAATTCATCTCGATTCATCATTACAACTTTTTCAGATTTCAATACAAAATATAATAAACAATTCAATTTTTTCAAATATCAAAATAATAATAATAATATTAAAAAATAATATTTTATCATCTCAATTCAGTTCAATATTTAAACGCACTCTAAAAGTTCAATTTGAAAATACATAGAATAAATTAATTTTAAAACAAATCACTTGTACAAATTTAATTAATTTTAAAATAATTGGTGGTCAAGATCCATACGTTTTAAGGCCGAAACCATGCAGACAAAGTCATAGTAGCCCGTGTCGTTCATAGTAAATCTCTAAGGGCAGGTTTGGGGGATGGGATAAGACACAAAATTCTTATCTCATCTCATCTCATCATTACACATTTTTTAAATTTCTATACAAAATATAATAAACAATTCAATTTTTTCAAATCTCAATTCAACTTTTTCAAATTTCAATACAATAATAATACTAAAATATATTATTTTAAACACTAAAACAAAACATAAAATTTTCATCTCACCTCCCAAATCTGCCCCTGGATGCTTTAAATGAGATGGGATAATAATTTTATAAATTATAGAAAGATGGTTTGTGAATATTAACGAAATAGTTTGAATTAAGTATTTATTGAATTTTGGGAGATGAAAGAAAAAAATTTGAATAAAAAATATTATAAAATTAAAATATTATTAAAATATAATTTTTATTTAATGATTTGAAAAAATTGAATTGTTTTTTATTTTTTATTTGAAAGTTTGAGAAAATTGTAATGATTAGTTTAAAAAAGTTAT
Source organism: Juglans regia (assembly GCF_001411555.2). NCBI lineage: Eukaryota > Viridiplantae > Streptophyta > Magnoliopsida > Fagales > Juglandaceae > Juglans > Juglans regia. Next base: position 1,766 of record NW_023357292.1, read on the forward strand.
AAAATTAGTTTTAAAGTATTTATATTTGAATGATGTTTATAAAGAAAATAAGATAAGATGTGAAGAGAAGAAAAAAAAAAAAACTTTTCCAAACATCCCTGAATCATCTTACAATAACTTACCGTTTTGAACTTCATTAATCAGTGAAAATGAAGTTATTTGGATTTGAGAGCACAAGCTAAGCTATATGACAACCAACTAAAAACAGGGTCAAAATTAGAAAATTGTCTCTCTTGTGTGTGTGTATATATAGAGAGAGAGAGATATATATATATATATATATATTATAATGATGATGAAATAAATGGTGGATAGATAAATGAGGTTAGGGTTCTCACGTTGAAGCTCTCCTCCAATGTTGATGCCGCTAAGATAAAGCTCTTGCAATTCACCAAATAAGGTGAACAAAGTTACATTTGGGATCCATGTCCTTGATATTGGTATATCAATACCGCGTAAATCGATTCTGGTAAGTAACCCCTCGCACGAGATATTATCAATTGCCTCACAACAATCCCCACCGTCAAAATCCTTGAAGGCTAGACCATCGGTGGAGTTTTTTATCTCCAAAAGAGCTCTCTTCTGTTCTTTGTTGCATACTTCGCCCCAAGCGGATGGGCAGAAAGTAGCGAGAGCCATAAACCAAATCAAAATGACTGATCTTTTACCGAGGCAAGTCTCCATTTTTTGGAACCAGGGATTTATCGAGAAATGCGCAAATTAGCTAATAATAATGGCTAGTCCTGCCTTGTGGATGCAACAGCAGAGATCAATGGTTTTGCATATTCGTCATCGTCTCGTTGATGCCTCTTATAATGTCTCCATCCATGCATAAAAAGCGCGTTTTCCGATACATTTTCCTGGAAATTTCAATGGGAACTACTTTAATTTGGAAGATTCTCCCTAATTTTGATAAATTGGTATCATCGATCAGTATATTAAAGACGCCGTTTCGAATTTGAGATGAGATTAAGATTATTTTAAATAAAATATTATTATAATATAATTTTTTAATATTATTATTATTTTAAAATTTAAAAAATAAATTTTTTTTTTATTTTATCTTATATAAAATTTTAAAAAATATATACTAATAAAATGAAACCAAACGAAACACGTTTACTATCATAACATAAATGATGTTAAGCCTACTTCGCCCAGCAAAAAGAAAAAGTAAGGAAGAGGAGCCCACCACCTTTGACAAATCTATTACTATATATATAGAAGTTGAATCATATAATTTCGAGTTTACGCCGCATTCTATTTATAAAAATAGATATTTTATCATTAAATTTAAAGGATTATATTTATGAAGTGGTAAATTTTTTAAAAATAATTTTTATTATGAACTATTGTAAATTTTAAGTTTTATTTATTTTCTTACATATAAATATATAAATCGATTCAAGACTCCATTCAAAATCATTAATTCAATATTTATATTATTTTGTATTTTGAGCAAAGTCATATGACTTCAATTTAACATTGTATCCGTAAAAATAGACATTCTATCTATTAAACTTGAAATGTTATATTTATGGAGCAGTAATCTTTTTAAAAATAATATTTTATTATGAACTGTTGTACCTTTTAAGTTTCATTTATATTATTACATATAAAGATATAAATCGATTCAAATCTCCACCAAAATATATTATTTCAATTTTTATATTATTTCATCAAATAAACCTCCCTATAAACATTTCTGAATTTATCCACTATAAAATCCGATCTCTCACTAAATTTCTCTCATACACAATATACACAACAATCCCCATATTTCGTGGGTTATATGCTTGTTTCTAATTATTCTTCAGTCGGAAAAGTAAGAGATTGTCTTGTCAATTGTTAATGAGGACGGTGACATAATTCAGAGAAATCTTACAAAAAGAAAACAAGCAACAAGTCTTACATTGCGCATAGGATTGTAATTGAGCCGAGCCGAGTTGAATTGAATCGATTTTAACTTATCAAGTTCAGCTCGATTCAAAATACTCGAGTTCGAACTCAAGATTTTTATTTATTTTTTGTTCGAACTCGACTCGGTAAGCAAAACTCCCAACTCAAACTCGAGCTCGGCTCAAATTATTTTTTTATTTTTATTTTTTAAATAAGATTTAATAATTAATAAATTAGGTAAATAAAAAATCTAATATTAAATTTGTACAACTAAAAAGCAGAATTTCTATTGAACTATAAGTTTTTAAAAATTAATAAATAATTAATATCTAACTAGTTGATATTTATACATAATAACAATATATTATATACCTATATAAATTATTAATACATATATATAATAATATAACATATATCTATTTCATATATAGTTCTTACATACTAGTATATGAAATTATTAAATTTTATCGACTAATTATTGTACAAATTATAAAATATAGTTATAAAGTATATTCAATATATAGACATAAGTAATTAAGTTACATAGTATATTTAATAATAAAAGTATTATGCTTATATTATGAACTAGCCTATAGAGATATATATATATACACACGCATAGGTGTATGTATATATTTGTCAATATATGAATGAGGTTTAATCGAGTCGAACTAACGAGTCGACTTGGACATAAACAAGCAGGTCTTGACGAGCTTTAGTCGAGTCGAGTCGAGTTTTGTCAAGTATGTATCATTTAATAATCAAGCGAGCATCTACTTTCAAGAACGAGTTTTTTTTTTTCACGAGTTGAGTTCGATTCGAGTTTAACTGAATGAATACCAAACGAACTATTAAACATATTGATTTATTTATCCCTGATTACGCGCACCTATTTAATATAACTAATATGTGAGTCGGAACAATCAAATTTCTAATTTTTCAATGATTTTTTTGGAAAATAACACCCAGAGTAAAGACAATATGCAAAACTGTGTGTAAACACAATGGGCTTTCTTTTTCTTTCTTCAAAGATTAGGGGCCACAAGAAAATTATATGGCGACTATCATTGACTGCATTGACTTGACGCTAGATGCGGTTTTTTTGGTTCAAGTAGACTACTATTTTTATAAGAGAAAATCTACACAACTGCCCACTTCCCCGCATACGGCACACGAAGTCTGATATGTCTTTCTTCTTCTTTTTTTTCTTTTTTTTTTTAATTTTAATTCTAGTGAAACGTGGGTTTAGGAGAAAAAAAAATACCCAAAATCCAAAAGTTTCATTTTTTAATTCCCCCATACGCGTTCTTCCCCTGCCAGAGGTCCACCTTCTTCCTCTCTCAACTCACACAGAAATCAACTTATTCCTCTCTCAATTTACATAGAAATCAACCCTCTTTCAAGACCTAGACTACCACGACGGCAACTCGACTCCCGACTTGACTTACAGGTCTGGTTTTGCAAATTCATTTTAGGCATCTAGGCCATTTTTCTTATGTATGCACACATTGCATTTCCTGTTTCTGTTTTCCTTGAACTTATTATAAGGCTTCTCTGTTTTGTATTGCTCTTCTAAATCAGTACGGATTTGATTTATGCCTTCATGGGTAGTTGAAGAGATATAGCCATAGGACCTGTGGTGTGGATAGCAAATTATTTTCAGTTGGACTGCTGGCAAAGGAAGAACGTTCAGGGAGAGGAAGAACGCGGGTTGCGCAGGGGGGAATTCGAAAATTGACCTTTTGAATTTTGGGTATTTTTTCACTACTAAATGCACGTTTCACTAGAATTTATAAAAAAAAAAAAAAAAAAAAAAAAAAAAAAAAAAAAAAAAAAAAAAAA
>NW_023357293.1:0-2040 GCF_001411555.2 Juglans regia
TAGAATTTTTTATTTTATTTATTTTAATTTTCTTTTTTTTAATGATTAAAGAAGTCTTTTTTAATAATATTGTAATTTTTTTATTTTTTAAAAAATATTTAAAAGTATTAAAAAATACATGTAAAAAAATAACAAAACAAAAAAGACCAATTATACCTAACGGTAAGATCGTCCTTATTATTATTATTTTTTTGAACACATAAGTTGTTCATTGCTTCAAACTGTTATGGCCTTCTAGAGATGTTTGGATTCGAAAATGATTTGAGATGACTTGAGATGAGCTGAGATGAGTTGAGATGAATTGTGAATAGTAATGAGATGAGTTGTGAATAGTAGTGAGATTTGTGAGTTAAAGTTGCTGAATAGTAATGAATAGTAGTGAGATGAGTTGGGATGAATTGAGATGAACTGAGATGACTTGCGAATCCAAACAAAAAACATACATAATTCATGGGTTTACATAGTCTATATCTAAAATTTCATAACCAGTGAGACAACTTTCTTACCCGGTAGTCCTAAAATTTCATAGTCCTTATTAAATTTGAACTGTTATGTTTATAAAGCAATAAACATTTTAAAACCAATGTTTTATTATGAACCATTATAACTTTTAAATTTCTTTTCTTTTCTTACATATAAAATATATAAACCGATTCAAAACTCAACTCAAAATCACTAATTTAACATTTATATTGTTTTGTATTTTAAGCAGAGTCACATAACTCAAATGTGACATTCTACCTATAAAAGTAGGTATTCTACCTATTAAACTTTTCAAAAACAATGTTTTATTATGAACTATTGGAACTTTTAAGTTTTCTTTTATTACATATAAAAATATAAACCGATTCAAGTCTTCATCCAAAGATATTATTTTAACTTTTATATTATTTCGTCAAATAAACTGCCTTATAAACCGTTTCAAATTTTTTTCCTATAAAATCCAGTCTCTTTAAATCTCTCTCATTCATGCACAATATACACAACAATCAGCGTATTGCACATGTTATAAGCTTCTTTCTAATTATTCTTGAGTCGGAAAAGTAAGAGAACATCTAGTCAATTGTTAATGAGGACAATGACTCGATTAGGGCAGGTTTGAGAGGTGAGATGAGAATTTTATATTTTATTTTAGTGTTTAAAAAATTATATTTTAGTATTATTATTGTGTTGAGATTTGAAAAAATTGAATTGAAATTTGAAAAAATTGAATTGTTTATTATATTTTGTATGGAAATTTGAAAAATGTGTAATGATGAGATGAGATGAAAATTTTGTATCTCATCCAATCCCCAAACCTGCCCTAAGAGAAATCTTATAAAAGAAAAAAACAAAATAAACAACGAGTCTTACACTACACACACCCAACTAATCTAACTAATATGTGAGTCGGAATAATCAAATTTCTAATTTTTCAATGATTGTTTGGAAAATAACACCTAGAGTTAAGATGTATCGACTTTAGGTGATAGTCCCCACTGGGGGCTCTAGCTAGGAGCTCCCGTTGAAGTGTAGTATTATTTTATATGTATTTTATTTAAATTATTTTTTATATAAATTTTTTAATATTTTAAAAAATAAAATAAATTTAAAACATTATTAAGAAAATATTTTCTTAATCAGAAAATAAAATATATACTTTTTATAATTTTTTATTTTACTTCGTGATTAAGAAAATATTTTTTAATAATATTATAATTTTTTTAAATTATTTAAAATTATTTAAAAAATTTACATAAAAAAAAAACTTAAAAAAATACATAAAAACAAAATACTAGACCCAACGGGAGATCTAGCATTTCCCATCGACTTTATGCTCGTACAACTATATGCAAAGGATCATGCTAGAGTCCCCGCTGGGCACCCGCTGGGAACTCCTGTATTTTTTTATATGTTTTTTTTAATAATTTTAAATATTTTTAAAAAATAAAAAATTTATTAAATTATTAAAAAATAATTTTTTAATCACGAAGTAAAGTACTAGAATATTTTTTAATATTTTTTATTTTACTTCTTGATTAAAGAAGTGTTTTTTAATAA
>NW_023357294.1:0-2692 GCF_001411555.2 Juglans regia
GTATGCCCTTCATCTAAATTGTATTTTTTTTCTTTTTATAAAAAAAATATTTTTAAAAAATAATTAAAAAAATATATTAATACATAATCACTTTCTTAATTATTAATACATAAATATCATTTTCTTTTTCTGTATATTATATTATGAATTCTAATCCTGGAATTAGTATGGTTTATGGATTGGATTTAATGCAATGAAGTCTAGGCCTCATTTGTTTTGAAAAAATATCTCATCTCTTCTTATCTAATTATTACAACTTTCTCAACTTTCAATATAAAATAAAATAAACAATTCAATTTTTTCAAATTTCAATATAAAAATAATATTAAAAATATACTCTAACAATATTTTATTCAACTTTTTAACTTTAATCTTATCTCATCTCATCTCCGAAAACAAACGAGCCTCTATCTCTCTTCAAATTATAAATATATTAGTAACAAAAATCATAAGAAATCTTAATTAAAATTTTTAACTTCTCATTCCACATATATTAAACAAGAAAAATGTTTTATAGAGGGCTTTAACGTGCATATCTTTTGAAAAATAATCAATTTCACTTTTCTTAAAAAATTTTGATCAGAATTGCAACCATTAAATTTACGAAAGTTTAGATTCACAAAAAGATCTTTAAAGTTTAAAAAGTAAAATTTATGAATTGACATGTTTAAATATGATACGTTAAATTTTTTTTATACTAAAAAGATATTTACAATCTGATTTATCATAAGATTTACAATAAGTCACATTAATTTATAAGTTTTATTTTTTATGAGATTTCTTTATGAACAATATATTTCTCTAAACTTATATCTAAGTATTTAGAGAAATATTTGGGGTCTCAATTTTGGGTCTGGGCATTTTTACCGAGATTATATTTTTCTAATTTAATGATTAAATAATTATTTTTTTAATAATATTGTAATTGTTTTTAAAAAAAATGTTTAAGAATATAAAAAAATTATTAAAAAAAAGCATTTAGCTTTATCAGAATCCATCCTCGTGCTACACCCTCAGTGGGCGTAGACGACTCAAGTATTTATCGTTAAATAATTAATAACAAAAGCAACTACGCAAGTAAAATCTTCATTTTAACCATCAAGTTGTGCGAATTAAATAAGTTTTGAGTCCTCCTCAAGTCTCTCCTTAAAAACAGCTAAACAATTCATCTTGTTTGAAGAAGTTTCGGCCTTTCTAAACAGGTCCTAAACTAGCGGAATCGAGGGGGCAACGAATGGCAGGGTTCTCGTATCGGGCCGTACGACAATGTGGCCCAACTGTAAATGAATGCCGGTTTCGGGGCTGTCTGGGTAAATAAGATCGTGGGCTTGAATATGAAGCCTAATAGGCCGAGCTAACTCATTTATACCGAGAGAGCATCTATCTGAAGAAAAAATCTATTCATCATCCTAATTTTTATCATCTTGGTATTAAATAATAGGTTCACAAGTAAAATATAATAAATAATCTCCAATCATTTAATGTCATATCATAGGATGATGGGAGGATGATGAAAGTTTAGATGATGAGTAGCATTACTCCTATCTGAAACCCTACGAGTAGTCCTGCTCATTTGCTCGTTTTGTTCCAGCTTTGCAATAAGTATCCGAAAAGCAAAAGAAATAAAAAAATTATATTCATCATTTTCCCACATCACACATTATATTTTTTTTTTTATTTTTTTCTCTTATCAAATGTGTGGTATATGAATAATGAGTAGAATAATTCAATAAATTTAAGAATAATAAAAACAAAAAATAAAAAATAAAGTGTGGTGTGTGGTGTGTGGGAATGATGAATAGTAAAACTATTTTTTTCATATTTTTCTAAATCCAATAAAACATATTCCCTCAAACCATTCCAAATGTTGAAACATCGACGTAGTTTTTGAGCCCCATTTCTCTTGTCCATGATGTGTATATAATAGTTAAAAATATTAGTTTAATGATCATGAGTATTACAAACTATCAATAATTGGTAAAAAGACCCTAAACAGCTCTCTTACGTGAGCGAAGATCATGGCCTAACAAAGAAGTAGTAGGGAGGGATTGTTTCAATCTTCTGGTGCATTGCATGAAGCCTCAAGGAAAACAACAACATCATCTAAGCTGCAGTAAAAGATCAGATCTCGCAAATGCACATATATTTCCGTTCCTTCCACCAATTAAAGCCATTTTGCGGAGTACCGATGGAGAAAGCGTAAGCACCCAGGCCAAGGAACCACCGTAAAAAAACAATATTATCACATGTCATGGTCCTTGAATATATAAGTTAGAGTAATGATATTCATCATCTTAATTCTCACTATCGTTTCATTATTTTATTATATGGCTTTAAATGATTTGAAATTATTTATTATATTTTATTTGTAAATATATCATGATATCATCTAATGTTACATCACAAGATGATGAATAAATATTTTCGTAATATTCTTTGCTCTCATATTATACTATTGGTTGGGAGGTATATATTTATGCTACTCGATCTTTACAGATTTCAGGGCATAAATTCATGCAAACCAAGCCTAGTCTCGGTTTTACACATGCCTAAAAAGAATCACTTCCCCTTCAAGAAAACTGTCTCTCTTTCTTTCTATCTTCCAAAAGATAATGTTATATATAGTTATAGAATGTATAAATAAGTACACATAAACTACACGTTCTAAAATTACAAATAAATACCATTTCTA
>NW_023357295.1:0-595 GCF_001411555.2 Juglans regia
CTGGTGTGTCGTCCTCTTAGAGCACTATCATTGGATTAGTTAAAAGTTAAATCCAATAAGTAATTAGCTATTAAAGAGGAAAATATGCTCACATTAGATTAGTTAAATTCTAAATATAGCTACAGTGACTTTTAAAAGTTTTTCTAAATTTGAAGGTTACTATACATACATCAAATACATATTTTATTAATTATTTCTCTCTCCCTTTCTTTTTATCACATATTTTATCACAATTAATATATTAATTTGACTTAGTGATATATTAATTTAATAAGAACATAATTATTAATTAACATATAATAAGTAAAATAATAAAATATGATAAAATTAAATAAATTAATAATTAAAAAAATTAAATATTTTTGAAATTATTAGTTATTCATTACCATATAATGAATAAATATATAATATAATGTAGATATTTAATGTGAATAATTAAAATAAAATTCATCTTATATTATTTTATTATTATATATTAAAAAAATAGCTATTCCAATGTGGAGATTTATGCGAATGGAATAGTCAAAAGTCAAATTTCTCTTATATTCATCAAAATTGTCTTTTAACTTTAACTAATCCAATTAGAGTGCTCTTA
>NW_023357296.1:0-370 GCF_001411555.2 Juglans regia
TTTTTTTTTTTTTTGGGGGGGTGGGGGATAAATGAGTTAATAATCTCATCTATGAGGACTCATTTAAGTGCAAACAAATAAAATTACAACAATTACAATCTCATGCCAGTCCATCAGATAATGCATGTCACTTTTCACACAATCCAAAAAATAAGAACAGAGAAAAATAAAAACGTTTTAATTGTCAACTTGAAAATAAGTTTCTCATCTAGCTTAGCCAGCATTAGTTCTGTGATACCCCATATGATATGGATAAGGGTAGGTGGTATATGGGATCCCACATTGCTTGGGAAGGAGAAGTTCTTGCTCTTTATAAGGTTCCAATGGGGCTCTAATTGTATCATTGACTAGTCCTTTTGGAGTATAGGCC
>NW_023357297.1:0-2162 GCF_001411555.2 Juglans regia
TATCTAATAAACATCAAATCATTATAATTTTCTCAAATTTTTAAATAAATTACAAAATATAATTCAAAATTTTCAAATCTTAAAATAAATATAATATTAAAAATAATATTCTAACAATATTTTTATTTTATAATATTTTTTTTTTTTTTCTTTTCTATTTCTTAAAACCTCATAAAATATCATAACTCAAAACATTTTACTATTATTAACAGATTATTTTATTACTATTCATAAATTTTTCATCTCATATCATTCTCTAAACATTTCACGTCATTTGATTTAATAATCTATCAAAATAGTTAATTAAAATTCACATTATATATTTTAACTAATAATTAAAATCAAAATCAAGTTAGACCTCACAAGCAGTTATTTTCAGTTTATCATGATGCAAAAAATTCGGGTTCTGATCCCTGTGAGGTAATTGGCAATAAAAAGGGAGTTTTAAAAGAAAAAATTATTCTCATCAGTTACTATTCATCATCCCACATTCCACATCTTATAAAAAATACTTATATACTTTATAAAAAATTATAAATATAGAGTGAGTGATGTGAACAGTAGTTGATTTGTACAAAACTCGTTGCAAAAGATACATGTTTGCTGGGGTATATGAGGTTATTGATTTTTATGGGGGTATTTCAATCAGTGTTTTAAATTTCGTACCGTACCGGTCGGTAAGACCGAAATTTTTCGTTTTGGCCGTCCGGCCGGTACAGGTATTATATCTATTCCGTACCGGCCATACCGGACTAAATTTCGGCTTGTGTTTTTTTTTTTCGTTTTTTCAAACTATAAACTTATTTTTTAATCCCTAATTTAGACTAGACTATTTACAATTTTTATATATATATGTATTTATATATAATTTATTTATATATAGACTATTATTTTGAAATATAATTTTTATATTTATTTATATATCGACTATTCTGAAACGTTATCCCGAAATGCTATCCCAAAACAGTATCGATATCGAAATATTTCATTCCAATATCTTGACCAATACAACATCCAGTACGGTATTCAAAACATTGATTTCAATAACTATCGGAGAAGTTGCGTTTAAGACACGAGTTGGTGGACCGAAGATTCTTTGGATGTAATCCAACAACAGGTCACTAGTTCACGTAAATGGAAACGGCTCAAACATTCTCGTATGCATGACAAACTTAAATTTGATTCTCAAATTGGTGCTAAAAGGACCCTGCTTCAATCTGGCTGATGTTCAGCCCCTCTAAGCCCCGTGAGGATCTTAAGCTGGAATAATGACTCATTTAAAAATGAGTAACATAAAAGTTATCTCAAGTGTAGGAGGATATCACGTAATAATTATGAATAAATTTATAGATCGTCTCTTCAGAAAAATTTACTTAAAATCAAATTCGTTTAAAATGGTGAAAATATTTATAAAGAAAAAAGAAATATAGTGGTATGTGCAATGAATAGAAGAGTACAACAAGAATGAAAAAGAGCACTAGTCATAGACTAGATTCATATTTTTAAATTTTTGATTGTCGAAATGAAATGTAAAAAAAAAAAACTAACAAATTGAAATTAGCAATAAAAAAAATTAACTAAACTAAACAATCTTAATTAATCTGAAAATTAAACAATAAAATAGAAATTATTTAAGTTCTAATTAAGTTTTAATTGATCTAATATGCAATGGAACTAAGAGATTAATAAAACTAATCTAACAATTAAACTAGATTAGAAAGTAATTGATAAAATACGAATTGAAAATTGAAAAGTCCCAAAAATCAAGATTTTAGGGTTGATCCTTGTATTTAAATTACAAATTCTCAAAATTAATTCATAACAATTGTAATCACTGTTAAATAAAAGTTTAAAAAAAAGAGAAAAATAAATAATACGAAGTAAATAAATAGCAAATAAAATGTCCAAAAGTCTAAACTAAATATCTAAAAAATACATCATAAATTTTAAACTAAAATTAAATAAATAGTTGAGAGTACAAAGAGCAAGCTAAATAAATAAAAATAGAGGTGATAGACAATAGAGGAGAAGATTGGAACGGTAATTAGATCTTAGAAGAGTTCTTTAAATATGCGAGTTGCTATGCGTTCTTCTTCAAGCCAAAAAGAAGAAGAAGAAGAAGAAGAAAAAAAAAAAACCTCTCTCGTGCTGCATTGGTATAT
>NW_023357298.1:0-202 GCF_001411555.2 Juglans regia
CCCTAAACCCTAAACCCTAAACCCTAAACCCTAAACCCTAAACCCTAAACCCTAAACCCTAAACCCTAAACCCTAAACCCTAAACCCTAAACCCTAAACCCTAAACCCTAAACCCTAACCCCTAAAACCCTAAACCCTAAACCCTAAACCCTAAACCCTAAACCCTAAACCCTAAACCCTAAACCCTAAACCCTAAACCCTA
>NW_023357299.1:0-347 GCF_001411555.2 Juglans regia
TTATGTACTGATTTAGTAAGTATTTTTTTAATAAAATTGTAGATGTTTTTTAAATATTTAAGAATATAAAAAATATATATAAAAAAATAATAATATTATATACAGTCGTAAAATGTTCAAACGCCGTGTAGTCGCTTTAAAAAAGAATAAGGTTCATTATTAAAAAATTAATTTCTTTTCACGTGGATTTCATATTTATTCATTTTTTTCAAAGCGATTGCACGACACTTATATATTCACAATTATAAATATAATTTTTCATAAAAAAATAATCATAAAAAAAAAAGACATTTAACCTTATCAAAATCCATCCTTGTGCTACACCCCTTTCGTAGCACGACTCATAT
>NW_023357300.1:0-231 GCF_001411555.2 Juglans regia
CAAACCCATTGCTACGCGATGGGCAGGGCGAGATTTTCTCAAAAATCCACCCCCGAGTGGTCCTTCTTGTCAATTTATCTCGCAAGGCGGAGAAAACAAAAACGAGGGGTGCAACACGAGGACTTCACAGGAGGTCACCCATCCTAGTACTACTCTCGCCCAAGCACGCTTAACTGCGGAGTTCTGATGGGATCCGGTGCATTAGTGCTGGTATGATTGCACCCATCAAAC
>NW_023357301.1:0-2167 GCF_001411555.2 Juglans regia
CTGAATATTTTTCCATAATGAGGTTCATTAATTAGCCTTTTTAAAAAATTAAAATAAAAACAAAAATAAAAAATTCTTAAAACTCTTTCAAGTGCATCTTTTTATGTCAAATATTTCCTCTATATTGCATTCTTGATCAATACATCCAATAATTAATAATTAGGAGATAGTCGTTAAAAATATAATTGTTGGAAAAAATAAGCCTAAAAAAAAATCCATTAATAAGATATGTCTGTTGGAAAAATATATTAGTTAGAAGAATATGACTGTTAAAAAATTATATTCGTTGGAATAATATGATCCTTAGAAAATTAACGTGTACTTTTCAATTACGAATAAATATTCAAAATACAATTAGAATTAAAATAACTAAAAAAGTCCAAAATAAATATTTTAATAAAATAGTAATAGATTTTGAGAGTTTGTTATTTGATATTGAAAAGTGATCAGCTAAATCTATAAAAGTGTATTAGTCAAACTTTAACTAGGCCACTATTAAGAGCATCTCATTGGATTGACCAAATTTATCTTCAAAATTTAGCCAATATCACACTTTTTTACATTTGCCTATTATATTTAAATTTAATCTCCACATTGGATTAATCATTTACTCTCTATATAATAATAAAATATTATTAAATTAATAATTTTTTTATTTAATTTATTTGTATCACATTTTATAATTTTACTAATTTTATATTAATAATAATTATATTCTAATTAAATTAATATTAAAAAAACTATATTTTCAAATGTCATTTAATGCTAATAAAAAAAATTGAGATTAAGCTTAATTGGAGTAAGAAATTATTATTTTAATGTTTGGCGAACCAATTGTGGTTCTATATATTTGGCTAATTACTGTAGCAAAAATTCAAATTATTTTAGAGATGGCCAATCAAATGTAGAGTCTTTTTGGTACAAATTGTTTAAATTTTAGCTAATCTCCTCATTTGGCCAAACCAATGAGAATGTTCTAAGAGTATTGGCATTAGGTTCATCATTTTTATCTTCAAAATTTGATGAAAAGTACATATTAAATCTATAAAAGTGTATTAGTCAAATTTTAGTCAAACTTTAACTAAGCCACTATGAGCATTGGCATTGGATTCATCATTTTTATCTTCTAAATTTGATGAAAAGTACATATTTTTATAAATCCAAAATCTCTTTATCCATAACCCCACATTGAATTAACTATTGGATTCATCAAAATAATAATATAATATTATTTTGTTAATAATAATATTTTTAATTTATTTTTTTTCATATTTTACAATTACACTAATTATATGCTAATTAATAATTAATTTGATATTTAAATTATTATTTCCCAACTTAAATATATTGTGGCTCAAAATTAGGAAACAATAATTTAAGTAAATAAAATAATGATTATAGAGTGAATAGTGAGTCTTCAAATTTGAAGATGAAAGAAAATGTACTGTAGCTAAAAGCTTAAATTTGAGCATATGATGAATCCAATGCTAGGATTTTAAAGTTAAAATCATCAAATTTTAAAAATTGGACTTATTTGATGAGTCCAATACTAGTGCTCTAATGCTCTAAGACGACAAAAGTCAATCCTGATAATTGAACGAAAAAACTAAACATTATCAGATTATTCAATTGCATCATTTATTTCGAAAAATGAGACAATACTAAGGGTTGGTAGCAGGACCCGCCCTCCGTCCGCCCCGCCTCTGCATGGAAGACCCTTAGTGGGGGCAGGAGCGGGCTAAACCCAGCGGGGCCCCACCCTAAACCTCTCCCATATTTATAATAAAAAATATTATTTTTATATTTATATAAATATATTGTGTATATATATATACAATTTATTAAAAACTTGAAGTTGAATTCAAGTTAATGGTGTTAAGTCATACGTTACTTAAGTATGACTATTGTATTATTTTAGCCTCCTATATAAAAGTTGACTTAAGAGGTCAAAACAATCCAAATTACAACTCTAATAAGTTTATATTCATTTGAATGTAAAAATTTTAATTTATAATTTGGATCTAAAAAAAAATTTAGACTCAAAAAAAATTTATAAACCCAATAGATCATTAGGTTGAGTGGAGGGCGAGGCGGGATGCAGTTTCAACCCACCCCCGAGTATGGGGCGGGGGGGGGGGGGGGGGGGGGGGGAAAACCCCCCCCCCCC
>NW_023357302.1:0-501 GCF_001411555.2 Juglans regia
CCCCCCCCCGGGGGGGGGGGGGGGGGGGGGGGGGGGTAGGGTTGAAAACCCTCCCCTCGCATGGTGCGGTGAGATATGATGCGTGTAGCACCCCCAAAAAGCCAAACTTACCACCAACTGCAGGAGTACAATTTTGCTACAAAAGACTAGTTATGTTTGCATACACACTATTTAATATTTTATTATTATTTTTACATACTTTTTATTACTATTCACTATTATTCAATATTTTATCATTATTTTTTTACTATTTTTTCACTACTATTTAGAGATCATATGAGATCATCTTACTATCCAAACATAACCTTTTATAACGCTTCTTTCGTCATTCAACTATAATATATATATATATATATATATATATTTATATGCAATATCTAACAACTCAAAAAATGGAGCTGCACTAGCCACTGCATTTAAAGGTGGAATAGTATAGAGCCCCTATATGTAAATCGATTTTAAAGATCATGATGCTCTCCAAATGATGAACACAATGACGAG
>NW_023357303.1:0-295 GCF_001411555.2 Juglans regia
CTAGATACAGAAAGAACTACATCCAGCACTTCCAAGCAATTCTGCCCTCTCTTTGGCTTCCATCAACCTCTTCTGATTTCTTAAAGAATGCTTATCCAAACTTTGTTTCAACGATTCAGCCTCTTCTGCTACTTGTTCAACTTTTCTGCACTAGATACAGAAAGAACTACATCCAGCACTTCCAAGCAATTCTGCCCTCTCTTTGGCTTCCATCAACCTCTTCTGATTTCTTAAAGAATGCTTATCCAAACTTTGTTTCAACGATTCAGCCTCTTCTGCTACTTGTTCAACTTTT
>NW_023357304.1:0-454 GCF_001411555.2 Juglans regia
TATACACGTTGGATTTCACTTTCCTCCTACAATTCTTTTTTAAACAATCTTCAATTATATTTAATTTTATTATTATTATACAACACATTTTAAATTACTTAAATGTCGCTAAACAGGATGATCAATTTTTTTCACAGTCTCGATTTGAATCGAAAATTCACCTTAATTCATTTTTATTTATTATTATAATTTTTTTAAATTTTTATATAAAATATAATAAATAATTTAATTTTTTTAAATTTTAAAATAATAATATTAAAAAATAATATTTTATTCTAAATGGACAAGTTAAAATTTAAGAAAAATTGTCTATTTTCTTCTTTTCTTGGCTTTAAACAAGGATGATCAGTAGGTACATTTTTCTCACAGTTCCAACTGGCGCTCAACTTATGCGTAGCACTAGCGACCTAGAATTTTCTGGTTACTTGACTTATCATAATTGAGTCTTGAATTA
>NW_023357305.1:0-565 GCF_001411555.2 Juglans regia
TTTGGCTTAAAAAAAAAAAAAAAAAAAAAAAAAAAAAAAAAAAAAAACATTTCAAGATCAGGTGTTTGTGTTTTTTAATGCAGCCTAGCTAGAGCTATCTCCTTATCCAGAATTGCCAAGTGTAGCAGCAGTTAGGCAGCAAAAGGACGACAAGTTTTGGCAGAGCTTTTGAATCTTGATGCTTCTGCACGGCCTCCCGACGACACTCCTCACCCTTTTGCACATGGCCGGCTGGCCTCACTAATTACACACTAAATTAAATAATTAATAAAAATTATATTCATCAATATTTTTATATCACATATTATTTTATTTTATTTTATTTCTCACTAAATGTGTAATGTTTGCATGAACGATGAGTAGATCAATTCTTTTAGTTTAAGAGTATCGACAATAATCTAGTCTAAGGGTACGTTTGGGTGTTGAAAAGTGTTGAGAAGTGTTGAGAATGTTTGTAAATAGTTATGAGTAGAGATTGGAGTGAGTTTGTGGGTCCCATTGAAAGTATTTTGAGTTGTTTGGATGTGTGAAGTATGTTAACTTTTAAGTAGGTAGTTGAAAAATA
>NW_023357306.1:0-597 GCF_001411555.2 Juglans regia
TTATATCCCCATGCATTATCAAAAGCTAGGATGCATGACTGATATACTTAGTGTTAGAGAAAAATCAAAAGCATAAATACTTGCCGTGACTTGTGCCGATCGACCTGTTCGTATTGATGCATAATTAATAGCGGTAATTTGAATAGAAAATTGGGTCAAAATTAAGAATTACTTGGAAGTCTTGAGCGTAAGAGATCAACACATGATGATGCATAAATTATTATAAGTCTAGTATTTATCAAATATATAATGTTATCTACGATAAATATTTGCAACAATTATAAAGGTTCTGGATTAATAACATTATTTGGATGAAAAATCTTGAAATTTGTTTGCCCCCAACTCCTACCCAGAAAAACAAGATCAAATAATTTATAATGAAAAATTTTATTTGCAGTCTTCAAATGAGGATTGCATGTGCAAACTCTTTATTAAATAAAAAAAAAGTATAATTTTGATAAAGATATTATTATAATTTTAAAAAAATTTAAAAATAAAATTAACTAGACTTGTAATATAATTTTTCAATAAAGTCTGTACGTAACATTGCTCGTTTATAATTTACTGCTATAATTAGCAGCTCATATGAAGTCCATG
>NW_023357307.1:0-527 GCF_001411555.2 Juglans regia
TTTTAAAAAATATATTTAAAAATATAAAAAAATGAATGAGAAAAAAAAAATTGTTCTCCTCAGAACCGGTCTCGTGCTACATCCTTGACACCGCTCTTATTGGATATATAGATTTTTCACTCTCTCACTACTAGATCAAAACCATAATTAAGATCAAAACACAATAAAATAGGATTCAAAACACGAAATAAAGATGTAACTTGAAAGAACAAATCTGACATAAGAACACAAAAAAAGGATCAAAGTGAGAACACAAATCTAGCTCGATCGAGAAGACTCTCTAGCAAAAGAGATTTGAGGCCATGGTCATAGCCATGGGTTTTGCATAGTTCCATTAAGAGAAGAGGGAGAACGAGGAGGACGAGGACGAAGACGAAGGAATTGAGGGGCAATTGGGATAAGAGAAAAGTGAGAAGAGAAAAGTGAGAAGAGAGAAAAAGTAAAATATATTTTCAGGGGAAATGCTATGCATCAGCCCCACACCAGCACACACTTCACATTACTTTTTTTTTTTTTTTTTTTTTTTT
>NW_023357308.1:0-940 GCF_001411555.2 Juglans regia
TTTTTTTTTTTTTTTTCTCTTTTGTATTGCCTACTATGTTCTTGCTAATTTGTTTATTCCACATAATGCTCCGATTGTATATTGACTGCCATGATGCAGTAGAAGATTCTATTTTGCAGAGAAAGGTCAATAGAAATTTTCCGTAGATGTGTGGGCAGATGAGTGGGCAGAGTTATTGGTAAATCCATTATTGTCTAAAAGACCATTATTGTTGAAGAGGAGGTATGAGTCTTTTTGCTATTACATTCTTATACTACATGGTTTGAATAGCTTGATTCTAGTACTGAGGGTTCTTCCAAACAGAAGAGTTTAGAAATCAATAAGCATTTCTTTGTTCAAACAATACACATTACCCTTGAAAGTTGCAACTGTCATGACCTTCGTGCAAAAATCTGTTTGGAGTACTAGTATTTAAGTAAATTCTTCTCTGCTTCTAGTGGCCACTTGTGCTAAAAATTTTTAAATTACATTGGAGATTTTAAACCTGCTTATTTTATATACATGTAAGAATTATTGTAGAGAGTTCCATGAACTTGTAGATTTAAAGTTTTTGACTTAAATTATAGAACCATAATTATTACACTCTTTTTCAAGTTGCCATGTCTCTATGGAGTCTATGATACATCATTTCTTTTGTTAACTATCCACGCAAACCTGGGTATCAAGACAATCCATGGAGCCCTAGACTTCTTTGTTTTTTCATGTTTTTCCCATTTGATATTATGCTAATTAAATGTAAAATAAAGATTATCTCTAGATAAGTGTACCTGATACAACAAATGGTGTTTAGTTAAACAAATAAACATATTTGGTCTCAAGATTTTAGAAATATATTACGGCAATTATCTCTTTCATGGAAAATATTGAAAGTCAATTAATCTACAATTCTGGGGGCCAACAAGTTCTAAAAAACTTGTTGTACGTTGAGAATATAAGTTGG
>NW_023357309.1:0-2452 GCF_001411555.2 Juglans regia
GTGAATTGGAGGAAAAGTGTTTTTGAGCCAAGACCCCAGCTGCTTTCGACCCAGTTAATCAAACTATTCACCATCAAGTAATTGAATCTAGATGTATGAACCCATCTGCAAGTTGCCATATTGTTGCACATTCCTGTTTTGCCATGTTATTTATATTGGCTGATTGTCAAACGATGAATGAATTGTTAAGTTTGGCTTTTCATGTGCATCATATTTAATGATAATAGAAGTAATATATAAAATGTGTCTGTGTATATATTGTGGCGCCCCCGACCTCCATGTAAGGAAACATAGGAATCGAGATGCCGTGATGATAACAACATGGTCACGCATCCCAACAAAAGTGCCAAGTGTGTGTACATGCAACGGTGTACAAAACAACGCAGTGGATTAGTCAACTAAGTACCAGAATTTTTAACACAATTTAAATATCAATAAAAGGTTTAAAAATTATATCATACAGTCATCCAAAATTAAAATACCATACAGTAAAATAAAATATCTAAGCAAGTGATCCCAGATCACTCCTCGGGCGGAGCCGTCTCCTCATGCTCACCCTCAACCTCATCATCTGCATCAAAATCTGCATTACCACAAACGGTACCGCAGGTAAGTATAACCCAAATAACCACGTAATGAAAATGCATTAATGCAACCAACATGCGTGCATATGATGAAATATGTATTTTCCTCAAAACATCGTTTTCCCCGAAAATGATTATTTTCCAACACACGCCAAAATCTCATTTGGCCCAAAATATCCGTAAAACATTTTTTCAGAAAATGATTTACACAATATCCAACACACTATTTTCCCAGAAAATAGCCAATTAATCCATTATTACCATATGCACCATGGTCTCCCCTAGGGACCACCAGCACGTCCTGGCTTCGTAGCGATGCCCAGTTTCGCGCCCAGCGCGTTCATGGCCAAGCACCCACTACGCAACAAGCGATGCCCAGTTCCACGCCTAGCGCGTTCATGGCAGACATCTTCTAGTCCCCGCCAGCAGAAGGACCACGGAGTCAGCACGAGACCATCTCGTCCGATCCCATTGTCGCCCAGCAACAATCCAGGAGACGTTACTCAGTATATTCCGTTCCCGAGTAACCAGAGGAGCTCCACCGAGATAATGCCCCATCTCGGCTTGGGGTCGTAATACACACGCACCCAAAATCCATTCTCACATGAAAACCCAGTTTTCATAACCACATGAACATGAATGCAATACATGAAAACCCAGTTTCCTTTACAAATATGATCATGTGTGTAAAATGCAATGTACATGAACAACACCATATCCAAACCAACAATTACTAACCCAATCAATCACACAAACAACTCCAATCACCAATACATCCGACCCTCGTACTCCTTGAACTCAGTCCGACATGTTCAACCAAATACAGTGAAATAAGTTAGTGCAAAAATACATTTAAATCACGAAAGTTCTTTGGAGAAATACTTACAGTGCTATATAGCAATTTCCGAAAGATCACAAAGCTACAAGAAGTGACGTCTGAGCAACGTAACAATGCAAAATGCACTGTGGCTGTGGGTCTCAAATACCCACTTTTCAACGGAGGCACACGAACACCCAAGATTGATAGGGTAGGACCTAGGGAGGTCGGTGAAGCTAGTGGTGGTAAAGGTTGGCCGTGGGTGGCGGCGTGGGCGGTCGTAGAAGACCAAAAAGCCCAAAATAGAAATGTTGAAAATGCTTCACCGGTGACAGATCGGAGGTGGGGTTGGGTCCAATGTGTTGCTAAGAGGTCGATGATGAAGTGGTGAGAAGATGGTGGCCAATGGTAGTGCGACGGCGGCGTAGCGGTGGAAAGAGTGCCGCGGCTTGGAGAGGCTCGTGGTGGCTAACGGCGGCGTGGCTGAGGCTGGAAACGGAGGGGTGGCGTCGACGGTGGCTGGGGGAGCTGGGGAGCCAGGCTGTGTCGACCACCGCCGGCGCACGGCTGCGGGCTGGGGAGGAGAAGGATCGAACGGAGAGAGAGGGAGGGGTGTGCGCGCGGGAAGGGAAGAACTAGGAAAAGAAAAAGAAAAGAAAGAAAAGAAAGAAGAAAAAGAAAAAGGAAGAAAAAGAAAAGAGGAAAGAGAAAACATAGGGAAAGAAATGAGGTCCAATCCTCACATCTTGAGTTACAAAATGATCTAACGGAAACGATTTTAAAACAGCAAGTTAAATAAAATAATTTAAACGTAATGGTAAAGTGAAATTAAAATAATTAAATCTCATAGTAAATAATTTAGAATAAAGAGATTTTAAACGCATAACAATAATTAATATAATAAGAAAGCACTTCAAAATAATTTTCACAAAATTAAAAATCATAAAATAAATCCACTAAAAAAATCCAACAATTTTAAAATAAGAGAATAAATTTTTGAATAAATAAAAATAATCATTCAGTAAAAATACACTAAAATATGGGGTGTTAC
>NW_023357310.1:0-1277 GCF_001411555.2 Juglans regia
CTATGGAATACTAGTATGTCTCCTAATTTTGTTCCTTCATTTTGACCGCTCATATATTTATTTATTTTTAATTTTTTTTCTTAATGGTTAAGGAGTATTGGTTTTTTTTTAAAAATATTTACTATGTTTAAAAAATATTTGAAATAAAATGCAAAAAAAAAAAAAGTGCGAATTGCACTAGGCAACACACAAAGCGGACAAGACGGCATAGTAGCACCGCTCATCTTTTGATTTATAAAAAAAATAAAAATTAAAAAAAAAATCTGCTCTACATGGAAACTAAAAACAAATAAGATTTTATTGCGGCCCAAGAGGGAAGAAAATATATAAAAAGGACATTTGGATTGCTTTAAGCACTATTTTTAATTATGCGTGAAACGATTTTTTTATTATAAAATGCTTAAAGATATTATAATGGCATGCATAATTTTTCATAATATAATCGTAGAAGATGAGACATCTATATCTTGGGGTATAAGACTTTTTATACAAGCAAGTGTTTGTAATTTTAAGTATTAGGTATTAGGTATCCCAAGATCCAGTGTCACGTGATCATACAAATGAATTTGTAATTTTCACTTAATGTCATCATCACATTAGAAATAGACAAGTTCATTCCCAACTCCAGTTGAATCTCTTTGAGCATTTATAGCTAACATATAATCAAATATTAAGTAATTATATTTTTAAGTTTCATTTCATCAGTTGGTGTATCAGCTATTTAAGAACACTTTGACCTCTTGCTTTGAAGTGCTATCTGGATATATTAGGTGAATTAGTGTGTGAATGTGATATACAATCTTCTTCTTCTTCCGTTTTGTTTTTTTTTTTTTTTTTTTTTTTTTTTTTTGGGCGCCAAAATCAGTATTGTTGGGGTATGCCTGGTAGTTCATTCAAAAAAGTCTTCCACATGATGAGACCAAAGAAACCCAATTTATACTCTTGAGTAGGGGTCGCAATTCATGTTCGCGGATCATGTACGTGTCGTGTCAAATCATAGTAGAAGATTATATAGATCAACCAAACACTATCCATTTAATTAAACGAGTCAAACCCTAAAATTCTAACACGACTCACTGGCGACACCACACAAGTTACATTTACCCATTTAATGGATTATCCAACCCATTTAACTCATTTCATCCCATTTAACTCATTTTAACATATGGGTTTGAACTGATCGTTATTGTGTTGAGCTAACATGCTTCATATGTTTAATAGTTTGAGATATTAAGTAATATTTCCATAAAATAAAAATTTCATATTAACAAAAAAAG
>NW_023357311.1:0-201 GCF_001411555.2 Juglans regia
GCTAATGGTGACTTGTTAGACAGTGAAGGAAAAGTAAAGGCGGTGAAGGTGGCTATTCAAGGGCAAATGTTTCAGCTGGATATGTATGTATTACCATTGGCGGGGTGTGACATGGTACTTGGGATACAATGGCTACAAGGATTGGGCTACATCTTATGGAATTTCCAGGAGCTTACTATGCAATTTACTCTCCAAAATCAA
>NW_023357312.1:0-248 GCF_001411555.2 Juglans regia
TTGTTTGAGACCTTTGGCTTGCTCTTTGTGTGGGTTTGTTTGTTTCGGTGGGGATGTTATTGTGGGTTCAAAGTTGAGATTTTTTTGCTGGTTTGGGTTCAAATTTGAGGTTTTTTTATGGCTTTGGAAGGGTTTCAGATTTTTTTGGGTGTATCTTGTATGTTTTTTTGGAGTTTTTGGGGTGCATTTTGGTCGGTTTGAAGGTATTTGGAACGTTTCTCTTGCTTCTCATTTTGCATTTTCGTTTT
>NW_023357313.1:0-1308 GCF_001411555.2 Juglans regia
GGCTCCCTTGCTTGCCTCTGTATCGTTCGGCAACGCTCTCCCTCTATTGCTGTCAACCCACCACTTCACCACGCAACCCATACTACCACGCATCTCCTCTACGGCTTACCCCGCCGATTTACACTTCTTCTACCCGTGAGACACGCAGTCTCACAAACCGCCATGCTCAACCTATAAATAGGCCATGGGTTCCTCAATTAAATCCTCTTAGTTCCTCTCTCTCTCTCTCTCTCTCTCTCTCTCTCTCTCTCTCGTATAAGTCTTTTACATCTCTAAGTGTTTAATGTGTTGTTCTAAGAATTTTGGTTGTTAATTCGAGAGCTTGAGAAGTTTTGCCGTGCTCTGTTTTGTTCTAAAGTTGCGAATTCACTCAGTTTCTTGGTGAATTATTGGCTTGCCGTGAGTTGAGTTTTCCATCCATTTTTCTTAGATCGAATTTTGCCTTGAGAGAAACTCACCAAAAAGACATTGTTTTATTCTTGAACCACTGTGTGCCGCCACCTTTGGCAATACCTCATTTCGTGCGATCGTCCAGAAAATTTCTATATTTTTGTATGTAATTTTCCAACGCAACCCATGAGTTTTAAAATAGCGTTCTTATATTGGTGTTTTATTATAAATTTTTGATTTGTGGGAATTGGGCCTTAGGCCATTGAAGTGTTGGGAAATTAATTGCAGTTGATGTTGGTGTTGAGCCTTGGGCTGGATTGGAGAAAGGGATTATGTGAGTAGTTGGTTGTAAATTGTGTAATTGTAATTGTTGTGAATTATAAATGAGCAAGTTAATATGTCATCCAATATTTGTTGGTATGCATATTTATCGTCTTTAATAAATTGTGCTATGAAGTTGCGTTGTATGTTTTTAAATTGGGACTATTGGTGCGTGCGTATCACAACCCCAAACCGAGATGAGACATTATCTCAGTGGAGCTCTTCTGGTCACTCAGGAGCGTAACAAACTGACGTGACGTCCCCTGAGTTGTTACAGGGCTATGACAGGAATAGACGAGACTGTAATGCTCTCGTACTGATTCCGTGACCTTTTGGCTAGCGGGGTTAGAGGATGCTTGGCCATGTACTCGCTGGGCTCGGAATTGGGCATTTCTCGTTACGAAGTTTTATGCACGAAGATTACCCGTGGTGTGACGATGAAAGCCAAGGTGTGCGGACGGTCCATAGGGTAGACCGTGGTGCATGCATATTAAAATAATGGTTATGATTGGGCCAAATGAGACTTTTGACGTGAGTGATTAAAAATGTAATTTTGGGAAAAAGGAAATGTGGGTTGTTTCCTTCATATTTGACCTA
>NW_023357314.1:0-286 GCF_001411555.2 Juglans regia
AGTATGCTAAATAATTAAACAGTCGGCAGAAGCTATATTTATAACGGTCGATATTGTAATTTATTTTGAAGTGTCTTCTTATGTAAACGCGCGGTCACTTAAATAGAAAGCGAATTAAAATAATAAATAATTATACTCATTATTTTAATTTTTATTATTTTTTTATTATTTTATGATGTAACGTTAGATGATTAAAGAGTATTATTTATTATATTACACTTATAAATTTATTATTTAATATTATATTACGAAATAATAAAAAATTAAATAATGAATAGATTTTTTC
>NW_023357315.1:0-551 GCF_001411555.2 Juglans regia
GAACGTCGGGGGTGTCTTGCAGTATTATTCTATAGTTTTTCCGCGATAATAAAGTCTGGTTTGGATGATAAATTCCTCTCAACTCATTTTAATATAAAAAATACTATTCTTATCACTCCTTACTGCTGGAAGTTACCGCTGTGATTTTTTATTTTTTTACTTAATGATTAAGGAAATATTTTTTAATAATATTATAATTTTTTATTTTATTTTTTAAAAAAATATTTAAAATTGTTAAAAATTACATGTATAAAAAAGAAAAAAAAATGATCCTATAACTAACGATAGCTCTCAGCAGGAGTTGAAAACGGTGGCCACCCTTTCAATGTACAAACAACATAAACACTTTTCAATTTTAAATATTCAACACAAACACCTAGTCATTACAGTTTTTCCAAACTTCTAAATAAAATACAAAAAATAATTTAACTTTTTTAAATTTCAAAATAAAAATAAGATTTTAATTTTATAATATTTTAATTCAACTTTTTTTCTCTCATTTCTCAAAACTCCATAAAACATATTATTTATAAATCATTTCACTATTATTA
>NW_023357316.1:0-790 GCF_001411555.2 Juglans regia
CTAATTTTAAATTGAGTGTAGCATCTAAAATCTAACTCTTAATTCAAAATTTATTTACACGTGAGATTCATAAATATTTTTTAATTCAATACATCTTTATAAACGGGATCTATAATATTTTTCAACTTCTCATAAATATATCTAAATTTATTTTAACATCTAAACTCATATTTAATGAATTTTACAAAACTTATTGTACCATTACAACTCATTATTATTTATAAAAAGATTTAACTCATCTTTATTCAATTCAATATTTAAAAGAGGCGTAAATCAATGGTGGGCTTTTTTTATATCTCTTCTTTGAAGTCCTAATTTTGCGATTCCAATTTCCTGAATATTTTTCTGTTATCAATTCGTTGTCACTTGTCAGAATCATCCGCTTATTGTATTGGGTAGTGCTACAGCCCCCGCGCTGGAGCTCCCGCTGGATTGTAGTATTATTTAATATATATTTTATTTAAATAATTTTTATATAAATTTTTTAATATTTTAAAAAAATAAAATAAAAATAAAATATTATTAAGAAAATATTTTTTTAATCTAAAAGTAAAAAATATATATTAAAAAATATTATGATTTTTTTTTAAAATATTTAAAATAGTTATATTACAGCTCCCGTTGGGGGCTCTCGTTGAGCTTAACATATATTTTTTTATGTGTAATTTTTTAATTTATTTTTTATATAGATTTTTTTTACACTTATAAATATTTTTAAAAAATAAAATAAATTTAAAATATCATTAAAAAACACTTCCTTAATCAGAAAGTAAAAAAAAAATCATTAAAA
>NW_023357317.1:0-320 GCF_001411555.2 Juglans regia
GCGGGGTCCGGGGGAAAAAACCCCCCCCCCCCCCCGCATATGCGGGGGCGGGTGGCGGGGGAGGGGTGGCCCCGCCCCGTAGGGGGCGGGTATCACCCCTACGAGCTATTGAATAGATTTGGTGAGAATATATATGGAGGAGGCGGCTACATTGAGTTGTTGCTTTTGCATAATAAATGCACTTGCGACGTTGGTCGGTCTTACGTGACAAGACATGATCATCATCATGTGGCCAAGAAAAAAACGTAGAGGTTTGGAACTTGAAGAGACGTGTTAAATGCAAGCTATTAATTTTTTTCCCACACGTTTCCATTTCTATC
>NW_023357318.1:0-857 GCF_001411555.2 Juglans regia
AACAATTCCAACTTTTTCAAATTTTCAAACAAAAATAATATTATAAAGCTATATTTTTACAATATTTTTACTTTATAATATTTTTTATTCAGCTCTTTATCTCATTTCCTAAAACCCAAAACATACTTAACTCAAACCATCTTACTACTCTTCACAAAATTTATATTTTACTTTTCAAACTCTAAAGGTGAGAAACTCAACAAACCATTTATAACGTTCCAATAGAAGGCCCAAACTACATGGCCTATACTCCAAAAGGACTAGTCAATGATACAATTGGAACCCTATTGAAACTTTATAAAGAGCAAGAACTCATTTTTCCTAAATAATGTGAGATCTCATACATCACCTATCCTTATCCATATCATATGGGGTATCACACCAACGATTTTTATTGATAACAAGAGATAATTCAATTCAATGTACTTTCAATTCTTTCTGCTATTCCACCACGGTAACAAGCGATGATTCAATTTCAAATCTGCATGCTCACCCCGGGAAAGCATTTGAAAAGAGAAAAGCAAAAACTCATATGTTGGAATTACTCAACTGCTGTCTAGATCTACTGATCATAAACGTACAGTTACACAATGGAGCAAGGGTTGGAGCTCTCACCACCACCATAAGGCCTCGCAATGCACTCCTGTACTTTCGGTTCTTCTTTCTTCTTTGCCTTCACAATGATCATCCCTGCATATCCCACTTTCTTCCTGAGTAAAAATGTAAATTTCACTGCATCAATCATATCCCCTTTTACTTCTATTTGGTCATTTTCATCCCCTTTTAAAGATGCTGATTTCACCCCTGAACATCACATCAAAAACAGAAATGGAAAAAAATATATGTATGTAATTTTC
>NW_023357319.1:0-1233 GCF_001411555.2 Juglans regia
TTATTTAGACGAATAATAAATTAATGTTAATTTTATTTTGAACTTTATTTTTTAGTCACTAACACATTATATATTATTTTATGAATCGATCTTTAAATGAAAAATTATTTAAAATAAAGTACATCAACTAGTGATTTGGTGGACTATTAAAATTTGAGCTTTGCTACACAACCTCCACCACACTCCATACTTCACACTTTTTTAAATTTTAAATTTTTAATATTTTTTTAAAATTTTTTTTTGAGTTTATTCTTTTTAAATTATTTCAAATTTTTTATTTATTATTTATATAATAAATATTTAATAAAAGAAAAAAATAATAAAAATTAAAAATAATATGAAGTGTGGAAGTTGTGTGAATAGTAGGAAGTTGAGTAGATTTTTTGTTAAAATTTAGAGAAAATCTTCTAACAAGGAGTGTTATGGGCCAAACAATACCCTCCAATGGTGTCTTGACATGTAGGCCACCCACGAGACTTTTCCAAATTGGAAAGGAAACGCCACACGCGCGCGAAGGAAATCCCTACCCATCAGTCCTCTCCTGCACTTGACCCCCTCTCCTCACCTTCTCTCCCATCGACTGTAAAGCCCCTACCAGTACCCACCCCGTGTTCCTCTCTCCCATCGGCCACCGGGAACCTCGACTACCCCATCTCTCCTCGACGCCTTGACCCCGTGAATTTTGGTAAGCAATATGTGCTATCTAGGGAGATGTAGATTCAGTACATCATGTTCTAGTTTACACAAATCAACGAGGGAGATAAAATAAATCTACTATTTAAAGAGGGAAGGGACTCGCCTAGCAGAGGACATCAATTGTGTGGCACGGTGGAAGAGTTCGGTAGGACTCCACGACAAGAGGGAAATGACTCAACCGCATTGTTTTAAATATCGTATTATACAGGCCCGCCGTATATGCCGTACCGGTCACTGTTTTGATACAATTATTACATATATTTTGTATCGGCCGATAGTACTAACTTGTATTTCGATTTGTATTGATCGATATTTTAATCTTTAATTTATTTTTATTTTATTTTTTTAAATTATAAATTTATTTTTTTACTCTCAATTCAAACTAAATTATTTATAATTTTTATATATATATTTATATATAATTTATTAATAATATAAACTATTATTTTAGAATATAATTTATATATATAATTTATTTAAACTATCTCGAAATGGTATGGATATCTAAATATTTCATTCTAGTGTCTTGTTCGATAT
>NW_023357320.1:0-269 GCF_001411555.2 Juglans regia
TGTGTTTAATTTTCCACAACGACTGAAAAATAGACCACTCTAAAGTGTAAATACATTGGGTTGTGCCTGTCTAGGGGTTCAGTGATGAACAACGAGCTTCGGCTAATTTTTTTCCTGTTTCCCTCTCTTTCAGCCATTTCATTCGTTTTCCCCCCACTTTTTTTTTTTTTTTTATAAATTTAAAAATAGGCTGACGTGCGGTTCCGCACCGGCGGTTGTATATAGCACTATTGGGAAAATTAATGGTTGGTACTAACAATTTGAAGGTT
>NW_023357321.1:0-612 GCF_001411555.2 Juglans regia
TACCTGCTAATAAAATTGTAACACGTAGTAGATTTAGGCTATGTTTAGCTATCAAAGTCTTCCCAATACTTTCTAAGTATTCTCGTACTTTTAAAAATACTTCACATGCCAAACAACTTAAAATACTCTTAATAAGACTCACAAATCCACTTCAATCTCTACTCATAACTATTCACAAACATTCTATAATACTTATCATTATTATATATAAATAAAAACTAAAATCACTATAATATATAAATAAAAATTAAATCACTATAATATATAAATAAAAAATAAAATCACTATAATATATAAATAAAAAATATTTATCACTATTATATATAAATAAAAAATAAATTCACTATCATATATAAATAAAAAATAAAATCACTATAATATATAAATAAAAAATAAAATCATTATAATATTTATCATTATAATATATAAATAAAAAATAAAATCATTATAATATATAAATAAAAAATAAAATCACTAGAATATATAAATAAAAAATAAAATCACTATTATATATAAATAAAAAATAAAATCACTATAATATTTATCACTATTAAATATAAATAAAAAACAAAATCATTATAATATTTATCTCTATTATATATAAATAAATAA
>NW_023357322.1:0-226 GCF_001411555.2 Juglans regia
GGTGACGGATCGGAGCTGGGGTTGGGTCCAAAGGGTTGCCAAGAGGTCAGGGATGAAGTGGTAGGAAGATGGTGGCCGGTGGTGGAACGACGGCGGCGCAGCGGCGGAAAGAGTGCCGCGGCTTCGTGGGTCTCGTGGTGGCTAACGGCGGCACAAGGGGGGGTAAAAATGGGGGGGGAGGTTCGTCGGCGGCCGGGGGAGGGGGGGGGGGGGGGGGGGGCGGCCC
>NW_023357323.1:0-270 GCF_001411555.2 Juglans regia
GCACGAAGTCTGGAGATCTTATGGTTGTGTTTGGATGTTGAAGTGAGTTGAGTTGAGTTGAGATGATAAAATATTATTATAATATTATTTTTTAATATTATTATTATTTTAAAATTTGAAAAAATTGAATTGTTTATTATATTTTATATTAAAATTTAAAAAAATTGTAATGATAAGTTGAGATGAGTTTGGTAACCAAGCTCAAAGCGACCAAACACTAACTACTTGGCACGAACAGTAAGGCAAGTTGCAACCTCTGTACTTTTTCCA
>NW_023357324.1:0-1652 GCF_001411555.2 Juglans regia
CAGTACAAATACATCATGAATGTGGATGGGTCATACAGCTCATACATTGCGTTGAAATCAGGCACCTCGGTCATGTCCACAAGATAGATTACAGCTAAGTTCTTAATTGTCTCAGCAATAGATGATATGCCTTCATCCATCTAAAATCCAAAACAAATAACTTGGACCATGATCAGACAAACTGAGGACAAAGACAACTTTCACAAAAAACTAAAAGAGAAGTAAGATCATTGACTCATCTAGAAAATACATCACTGATGATCATAGAGAAAAGACGGAGCAATGGATCATAATGAGAATATGCTTCACCTTGTTCATCTTTTAGTAGTTTTAACTTGTGGTGAAGTTCAGTCTTTTATCATGTCCAGACGTCGAACCTGCAAGAGCACTAATAACGATGAAAACACAGAACATAAGAGTAATATCAGATAGAATGTTTACAAATTTCTGCAATTAACAGACATAGTGAAGGGTTAAATGCTCAACTGGAGAACTACAGCTTCCCTTGATTCTGCACAAGTCCTTATAAATCTGATCTGCTAAGCACTATGTCGTTTCCCCTGTTAACTCAACATTTTAACAGATAAAAACTGCATGAGAGTTGAGTACTAAATACAAAAATTAAAAAGAAATAGATAAAAACAAACAACATCCAAGAATATTACTAAATTTGCGAGAAAAGGTCGGCCCCTTGGCAATAAAATAATTAAACAATGGATGAAGTCAAAGTAATATCACTGACAAAATATACATTAATTGATAACCATAAAATTCCATAACTTAATTATACGCAAAAAAAATAAAAATAAAAATAAAAAACTTTTGGAGCTGAAACCTATTAGAGCATAATATAGTAAATAACAAAAGAGGGCTAAAACCAACGATGAAAAATGGTACACCGTAAAACTACCTTGTCAAGCTCGATCTTCCCGAGAGCAAGGTAGGTTCTAGTAGCTCTTGTATTGCTTCAATCTCGCCTCGTGGTACTTATCACTTTCACAAAATTTTTCATTTCATCTTATTTCATTATTATAATTTTTTTAAATTTTTACATAAAATATAATAAACAATTCAATATTTTTAAATATCAAAATAAAAATAATATTAAAAAAATATACTCCAATAATATTTTGTTCAACTTTTATCTCAAATTATCTCATCTCATCTCATCTCATTTGTGAAAACAAACGAGACAAGCCTCTCCCATGGTATTCCCAATGCGGCCTTCCCATTTCTAGACTCCAAAGCAGAAGTATCGGATTTTGGCTTCCTTTGCAGCTCCGAAACAAATGAGCATTGTCATTAGTTTCATCATATTTATCTCTAAATTTTGATAAAAAGTACATATTTTTTATAAATTCAAAATCTCTCTAACCATAACTTAACATTGGATTAACCATTGTATTAGTCAAAATGATAGTATAATATTAATTTTTTAATAATAATATTTTTAATTTATTTTTTTATATTTTACAATCATACTAACTATATGTTAATTAATAATTTAATTTGATACTTAAATTATTGTTTCCCCACTTAAATATATTGTGGCTCAAAATTGAGAAACAATAATTTAAGTAAATAAGATAATGGTTATAGAATGTGAATAACGAGTTTTCAAATTTAAATATGAATTGGAATGTATTGTAATT
>NW_023357325.1:0-219 GCF_001411555.2 Juglans regia
ATATGCATGAAGCAAAGTTGGAAAGCCTTGAAGGTAATTCCAAAAACCCGGATGATCATGATCAGCGCCGTGCATATTCTACTCCATTACCAAACTTCTGCTGATCCTCGCTCAAGGTTACCCTGCATGCCCATGTTTTCTTCCGCCACTAATACACAAAGAGGAAGACAGGGGCGGAACTGTGTTATAGCTTGGCACCCCCCCCCCCCCCCCCCCCCC
>NW_023357326.1:0-867 GCF_001411555.2 Juglans regia
GTGGTACGCTAGCTATTCTCTGTGGTTGTCCTACATAGGCTTTTTCCATGGTTGCAGCGTATTGAGCATGTTTTTAATTAGAAAATGTTACTATAAGTTTTTTTATTTTTTATTTTATTTTGATCGTTTATATTTTTAATTTCTTAATTTTTTTTTTACTTACAAATATTTAAATATTTAAGTATTTTAATATATTGGTATATTTTTAAAAAATATTAAAAAATATAAAAAATAAAAATAAGATAAAAATAAAAAAATAACTTTGTGCTAACGTGCACACCCATCGGTCAAAACTGAACAGTATGCTAGCACTATTATTTTTAATTTAGTATCTCTCCACTTTTTTTTAAGAAAATAAAAAATAAAATTGTAAAATCATCATTTGAAATTCACAATTTTAACTCAATAATAACGCTTTATATAATTTTATGTATATTTGTGAAAAATTCTTTATCAAAAGCCTACATATTATTCACACTCTTGAAACTATCGAATTGAGAAAATTTCTCAGCAAGTCAGTTATAAGAATTTCAAAGAATCATGCATCCTCAACGTTCAAACTAACAAAGAAAAGTATAAAATAAGCACAAAGTTACTTGAGTTTACTTATTTATCTTTTGATAAGGTTCCGTTTAGATAATGAAAGTGTTTCATCTCGTCTCATTTTATCTTATTATTATAAATCTTTTTTAATTTTTATACAAAATATAATAAATAATTCAATTTTTTTAAATCTTAAAACAATAATAATATTTTAAAAATATTTTATTCAATTTTTATTTAAAATCATCTTATCTCATCTTACTATCCAAACCTCATGAATATACGCATACATGTAACACATGCATAGAGCCATTCTCTTCAGTC
>NW_023357327.1:0-320 GCF_001411555.2 Juglans regia
TATATTTTAGTAATTATTTAAATTATTTTTAAAAATATTATTTAAAAGTATAATAAATATGAGTATAAGAGAAAATGTAGTTGATTGAAAAAAGAATTTATTTTATTTATTTAAATAAAATATTAATAAAAAATGATTTAGGGGATGAATAGTGGTTCCCTATATTTAGGAAACTACTGTTCATTTCCTAAATCAAAATCTTAAAATAGGGAATGGGATGGGAAGGGGTTTTTGAGCTTTTTCCTATAATTTTTTCTATAATTTAGGAATAATAGTGTTTTAGGCATCCGGATAGGGATGCTCTTAGACTCCCAAAAGTA
>NW_023357328.1:0-446 GCF_001411555.2 Juglans regia
GTTTCCTATTATTCATTTAATATTTTTTTTGTATTTGATTTTTTCTTAACTTTTTATTTTACTTAAGGAAGTGAATATTAATAAAATTATATATTTTTTTAATTTTTTCTTAATGATTAAAGATGTTAAAAAATTACTTAAAATAAAATGATAAAAAATTAAATACACTGTAAGTAGTAAATGAATAACCCTATCACTACCCCTGTAGTTATGTACCGCTAAAATATGGCGATGGCTATTATCGTAAGAATTATTTGTCGAAGACAATGTTAAATCCGACATGAAGGAGGTGGCTGGTAAGGCCATTATGGTTCTCGACTCCGGTGAACTAAACCCAAAAATAGAAGGACAAGCTTAAATTTTAATTAAAGAGCCTGTCATTGTCAATCATGTTGTGCTATTGTAGTTCGGTTAGAGATGCCGGTCATCCTTCCGACTTAAACTTG
>NW_023357329.1:0-213 GCF_001411555.2 Juglans regia
AAAATATATAAAAAATATATATTAAACAGTACATCAACAGAATGAGTGGGACAACGTAATAACCCCACTCTTATTCTTTTTAGAAGACTGTTCACGCACGGGGATTCATGTTCATCAATGGGTGCGGCCCAAGGCCGGGTTCGAATTGTGTATGAACAATTGAACAGTAGTACTAGTACTGTAAAAAATCTGCCCCGTATTTCATTTCGGTCC
>NW_023357330.1:0-980 GCF_001411555.2 Juglans regia
TGGCAGTGAGGAGAGTGGCGGAGAAGGGGCTTCCGTGCGTTGTCGGCTGGCAGTGAGGAGAGAGGCGGAGGAGGGGGCTTCCGTGCGTTGTCGGCGGAGACTCACGATCGTCGGCGGAGCTGAGGAGAGTGGCCTTCGTAAGGGTAAGAGGAGAGGCACGGGGAGGAGGGGAGAAAAAAGGAAGAAAAAAAAAAGTGAATAAAGAAAGAGAAGTCGGGGTCCCGGGGAGAAGGGGGAAAAGGAAAAATAAATATATACACGTGGCACCACGTCTGTTTGTGAATCCCTTTATATCTACAATGTTTCCGTATTCAATCTCATACCAACACAACACCATCTCAACAGCATTTTTAATGGATCTTTCATCTTATTTTTTAAAATATATTATTAAAATATATATTTTTTATTTTTTATATTAATTTTTATAATATATCATATATTAATTTATTTATTTTTTATATTATTTAAATATTATATTTTTTTAATATTTTTTTATTCATTTCAAATATTTTTTTTACTATCAATAATATCTTCAAATCTTTTGATATTTACAATATCTCTATATACAATATCATATAATTATATTCTATTTTAAATTAATCAAAATTTATAAATTAAACTAAAATATAAATTAATTCAAAAAATAAAAAGAATAGATTATATAATAAAAAGATGAGATTCTTTCAATTTCAGATTTTTTCTTGCGCCAGCATAAAAGAAAGTGTGAAAACGAGAGAAGATCAAATAAAAATAAATGACTTTTAAAGAAATAGAAAAAACCAAACAGCATGGAAAGAAACTAATTTAAAATGTTTACAAAAATAAATAGTTCCCTCCATATCTAGCATGCTATTGTAGTAAAATATAAAATAAATAATAAAATATAAGATCTATTGTATGACACTTTTAACAGAATTTTTTTATATTTTTAAAAAAAATATATTATAGAACATCCGCTCTAAGAAATAAAATTCTAAAAT
>NW_023357331.1:0-512 GCF_001411555.2 Juglans regia
TTTAGTATCAGTAATGTTATATGAATTGACATCTTTTTTTTATGTCTTTTTTATTCTGACAGTATACTCATATTACTTTTTTTTTTGTTTCAAATTTTTTAAATAAAAAATTAATAATATTTTATTATTATATAAAGAGTAAATAAATAATCCAATATGGATGCAGACCAATATTCATACTTTACTGAAATTTAGATTTTTTTAATCTTGATTTTTTATCTTTCTTTAATTTTATATTTTCTTTTTCCATACAAATAAACTACTAACTTTTTTTTTTATTTAAATCATTATGTCATGTGCATTCTGAGACTAACGCATCTGAGACCATTTCCTAATATATATATATATATATAATGCGTATTGTACGTACCATCTATGATTCGAAAAATACAATTATATACATAATATGAGAGAAAAACATATTATCGTATATTAATCAATTTTGGGATTATATATGACATGCGTTTATGAGAATTAAAGATAGGTCAGTAGTGTTTTCTGATCTCTAGCTA
>NW_023357332.1:0-1397 GCF_001411555.2 Juglans regia
TCGGTACCGGCTAGTACGAAAAGTATGGGGTACCTATACCGGCCCAGTGGCCGGTACAGAAAATTTTGGTGGTACCGGCCAGTACGGTACAAAATTTAAAACAGTGGTTGCAACGGTGGGGGAGTCACCTGCCACTTAAAAAAAAAAAAAAGACAAAAATAGAAGAAAAAAACTAGGCATCTGAAAGAAAAAAGTTACAGACAATAAGTGCACGAGCTCTTCGTCTTCGAAGGGACGGGTCTCTCGATGTGGGTAGATGAAGTTCAAGAGAGCATTTTGGTGAAATTCATGGGTCTGTCTTTGTCTTCGTCTTTGTGTGTTCTGGTCTTTGTGGGTCTCGTCTTCATCTTCGTGAGTTATGGTCTTTGTGGATCTCGTCTTCGTGGGTTCTGGTCTTCGTTTGAGCAGTCATTCACCAATAGAACACTACTATTGCCCGCTCATTTCTCTCTCTTTCTCTTTGGTCTTTTATGCTCTCTTTGGTCTTTCGTTCCATGTTCATTTCCCTTGCTTTTGAATATGGATTTTGAAGAATGTCTGATAAAATTAAAGACAAAAAGTGTTTTACCATGTTGAAGTAAACACTGTCATAATTTTAAGCCAATGATCTAAATCTACACTCCATAATTGATGGTTTCCAGCGAAGGAAGGAAAATCATTCTAGTTTATGCACAATAGTGCTTATTCATTGTCACAAAAACTCAACCCCATTTTCCAAAATTTCTCGGTACTTCCAGAAAAAGTTTGAGCATGGAAAATGCATAAAAATACACATACACAACATCAATATCCATTTGCACTTGTAAAATCAACTCTAAATCGGTCTCGCGGAGAGAGAGAGGGGGTCGTGGTTGACGAACGAGAATTAGGTTTTCAATCCAAGACAAAAAGGGAGAATTCTTAATAGGAAATTTCCCTTTTGCAAGAAGCTAAGGGGGAGACGTACGAGCGGGAGAGGTGGAGACGAAGGGGTTCTAGTCTTGGGAGGGAGACGAAGGGGTATTGGTCTTGATACGAAATGTTTTGTTGTAGACACATTCATTTTCCATATCAGTAGCGGTTTCCCTGTAGTTATGCAATCAACTGTATTTAGCTTTTTTCTTATTGGATATAGTGTTGAAAAAAGACACCGATTTGGAATATTGTAAATGATGATCGAGATCATTGATTCATTCTCTTAGTTTCAAGAAGCAACATCAACCTTTAGCTAACAGCTATATTATGGTGTCAGACCCTCAACAAAAGAATGGAGGAATGAGAACAGAAACACAGTTAGACCACGGGTGTCCCATTGATGGGAATTATTTTAATTGGAAACCAAATTCACTTTGCTTCTTATAACAATTATAAATCATAAGCCATGTTAATTTCATGTTACCTACCCATCTTGCTTTAAT
>NW_023357333.1:0-253 GCF_001411555.2 Juglans regia
GCCTGACTTGACAGCCCCATGGCATGCCTTGGCAGCCCCGTGGCAAGCCCCATGGCATGCCTTGGCAGCCCCGCTCGCACGCCCCATGGCCTGCCTTGGCAGCCACGTGGCTTGCCTTGACAGCCCCGTGGCAAGCCCCATGGCATGCCTTGGCAGCCCCGTGGCAAGCCCCATGGCCTGCCTTGGCAGCCCCGCTCGCACGCCCCATGGCTTGCCTTGACAGCCCCATGGCAAGCCCCATGGCCTGACTTGA
>NW_023357334.1:0-1039 GCF_001411555.2 Juglans regia
CTTTAATCCCCTACAAGCCAATAATTTATTGTCTTTTTCGGTTACTAGCAAAAAAACAATTACTTTGTTCATTCAGACGATACCACCAATGCAAAACATCTTCTCCTTCTTATGAATACGTCGCTTTAAAAAAATATTGTATGTCACATTAGATAAAAACAATAATTTTCTTTTTGCAAAAAAATCCTCTCCAGGAAGCCTCTAAACCCCATTTTCAGATAATGATAAGTTTATTACTTCCTACCACCTATTTATTAATCTTTTTATTTTTTTTAATTTTTTATACTTAATGATTAAAGATGTTAAAAAAAACTTAAATAAATATACACTACAGAGTAAAAAAAGTTGTAAGCGTATCATTATCGTTTTTCTTCAATCCCTCCGACCCCAAGTTTTGTAGGGGTTCTTGAGTAAATTAATTAGCTAGATTGTTTAGAGGGTGGGAATTTATTTATTTATTTAGTTTTTGGGTAGAATATAGGGTGTGTATTTGATGTAGGAGAGTGTGGCTGTGACCTAATAATAACGGTCAGAAATAATAGATAATAATTATCTTTTCAAAATATATATTTTTTAATTTAAAACATAAAATTTTAATATTTAATGACTTAAATCTTACTATTTAAATTATGAAAAAGATTATCTTGTATCTGTATTTTTGTTAGCCGGAAAAATTGAGCCGCTGATCATGTTACGTTGTGAGTAAACTCACAGGTTTTGAGGGGGAAATGAAATCGCACGCCGTCTTTTGTTTCCGGTTTTACAGCAACTTCAATTTAAGGCCCTTTTCATCCAGAAAATAATATATATTTATTTAACTTTTCTTAATATAGTTAATGCCAAGTGGGGTTGAAATTATAAAATAAAGATAAAAATAAATGTCTTAAAAATAAATGTCTTTGTTTTTAAGGCCGTCCGTTCCACGCCCATCCTTCCTCGTTTTACAACTTCATATTACACCAACCGCAACGACGACCTCTTCCTCCTGATCTTCTCTTCCTCTAGCTTCGTCTTTTTGGCAAACACTTTTTCTTATTCT
>NW_023357335.1:0-223 GCF_001411555.2 Juglans regia
CATACAAATATGGGTTGTGCAAGCGTTAAATACTTTTTTTTTTTAAAAGAGTGGGGCTCATTAAAAAAATTATTTTTTTATGTGGTTCTTATATTTACTCATTTTTTTAAAAGAGAAATACTCTAGTCACAAAGAAATTACACAAAAATAATTTTACAAACTGATATGGTTTGATGCAGTTCGTCAGATTATAAAATTATTTTTATTATAAAGTAGATCTAAT
>NW_023357336.1:0-420 GCF_001411555.2 Juglans regia
CATGAGTAGCTTGGATGGACTATTCCAAATTCTTAAACAAATTAATGAAAATGCATATGTAATGGATCTTCCAGGTAAGTATCATGTTTCTACTATTTTCGATGATACTAACAATTTTCCCTTTGATCCAGGTGGAGATTCGAGGTCGAATCATTTTGAGGAGAGGGGGAATGATGGGAACCAAGATGAGTCTAGTCTTAAATATCATTTGCAACTTCCAGATGGGCCAAGAAGATCAATAAGAAAATGCAAGGATAGTCTTAATCCTAACGGACTTGACGTATGTTTGCCTAGTATTGTTGTCTCTTTGTTGCAGGGATATGAGGTCATGTTTCCTAGTGGTGTCTTTTGTGGATTGCCACCTTTTAGGGAGATAGAGCACTACATTGATTTTATGCCAGGTGCGACAATTCTTAATCG
>NW_023357337.1:0-374 GCF_001411555.2 Juglans regia
ATTAGAAACTCAACAGATGTCAGAAATCAAGGAAATAATTTATTCACAATCTTATTTTTTACAAAAAATCTACTCAACCTCCTACTATTCATACAACCTCCACACTCCACATTATTTTTAATTATTATTATTTTTTTCTTTTATTAAATATTTATTATATAAATAATGAATAAAAAATTTAAAAAAATTTAAAAAGAATAAACTCAAAAAAAAATTTAAAAAAAAATATTAAAAATTTAAAAAAGTGTGGAGTGTGGAGTGTGGAGTGTGGTGGAGGTTGTGTAGCAAAGCTCTATTTTTTAATATACTTGATACGTCATTTAAGGTTGTGTTTGAATGTTGAAGTGAGTTAAGTTGAGTTGAGTTGAGATGAT
>NW_023357338.1:0-234 GCF_001411555.2 Juglans regia
ATTTTTCTCATTTGCTACTATTCATTATCCCATATTCTACATCCTATAAAAAAAAAAAAAAAAAAAAAAAAACTATAGGTATGAAATATGAGAGTGAATAGTAATTGATGAGTATAATTTCTCTTCGAGTTTTGGGCACTAATTATTGTGTGATAGGTAACTACACTATTTTGGATCATATGTGCTTTCTTATTTTGGTCGGGAAAAAAAAAATAAAAAAAAAAGGGAAATATG
>NW_023357339.1:0-203 GCF_001411555.2 Juglans regia
TGAGCCTAAAGCTCCTCTAAAAATTGCACCTCTCATTTATCTCAAAAATTCTCAATAATTTCAAAGCACTATCTTTTTTTTTTTTTTTTTTTCTCACTATACATATATAATGATGAAAAAATGACTTCAACTTTTCTTTTTGGTTTTATTTTTCGTACACCCCACTACCACTTCTTAAAGCCTTTTTTTTTTCCTTTAAAAAT
>NW_023357340.1:0-1258 GCF_001411555.2 Juglans regia
GCCACATTCAATGCAGTCTATGGCAGAAAGCATACCGCATTCATTGCAGCCCAGAGCAGAAGGCGTGCTGCATTCAATGCGGCCCAATGCTTGAGCAATACACAGCAACCCTGAGCACTTCATAGCTCAGCGAAGTGACGCCACAGGAGTAGTTCGGTGAATTGAGAGCACGAGCATATTATCTCCTGATACGCAACACCCCGTTATTATGGAGACCAGGTCGGTAACTATAAATAAGACACTACAAGCAGCAAACAAAGGTAATTCATCACTATCTTCATACACTTTTGTCTTGACTACTATTCATCATCTCCTACATCAAACACTGACTTAAGCATCGGAGGATCAACAGATCCTAAGGTCCCCCATTTGGTTACTATGCAGGTGATCACTAGTACACTACCTACGTAAAGTTGTCCAGGCTCATGAAACACGACATCAACAATCTCGATATCAAACATCTTTAGCCCAAAATAATCTTAATGATCTTAATAAGCCAAAGCATTTTAGAAAGACTTACTTTCATTTATATTTTCAATAGTCTCCATCTATTTTCAAATTTCAATAAAAAAATGATAAACTTTCTCAATTTTAACATATTTTTAAAGGGTATAGTCATTTTTATAAAATTCTACAGAACTATCTTAGACCATAATTTAACCAAACAAATACAATAATTGTCTAAGACTATTCTCATCCGTTTTTCTATAAATTTTTCTATAAGCTAAAAAACATATTTTTTAAATTTTACTTATATTTTAAAAACCTTCACATCCTACTCGCTATTATTTATTTATTTTATTAAAATAATATTTATTTATTTATTTATTATTATTTATTTCTCTCACTTTTATTTATATTCTATTAAAATATAAGTTTGGAATAAAAAAAAAATCAAAAGAATGATTTAGGACGTGTACAAGCTTCGTTTGGATTTTAAACTAATCTCAACTCATCATTACAACTTTTTCAAATCTCAATACAAAATATAATAAACAATTCAACTTTTTCAAATCCTAAAATAATAATAATATTAAAAAATAATATTCTAATAATATTTTATCATCTCAACTCAACTTAACTCAACTCACTCCAACATCCAAACACAATTACTCTCTGGAGAACAACTGTACACATTTTAAAATCAACATAAAAAATTACTATAAGAAATTCGATGTAACTAATTTTTCTTTCCTTTTCATATTTGTTTTTCTGTAATTTAACCAAGTACCGCATGCGAAGAAGCCTGGGAATGCTC
>NW_023357341.1:0-343 GCF_001411555.2 Juglans regia
CCTCATGACCATGCTTGCTACCACCTTCCACTTACTCCGACTACTCATACATACATACATGAGATTATTCTTCTGACTATGTATGTCAAGCTCTATGGAAGGCAATACAGGTTTGTAGTGAACTCAACATACAGAAAGTAATATTCGAAGATGATGCCAAGACAGTCATTATGGCTGTGAAATGTGAAGAATAAGATGCCTGTTTTTGGTCCCTTAATTGATGATATTAGAAATGTTTTTAAGTTTAGGAATGACTGGTTTTTACAGTTCGATTATAGGGAAAAAAAAATTTTGTTGCTCACAATTTGGCAAAAGCTGTCTTAGACTTAGAGCACTCTCAATA
>NW_023357342.1:0-391 GCF_001411555.2 Juglans regia
TGAATTTATTTTAACTTATTTTTAAATTTGAAAAAATTTTAGTTTCAATTCAGAAATAAAATGAGATTATTTTTTATATAAAAATTTAAAAAAATAATAATTTATGATGAAATAAAATAAAATGCATTCAAACCAAATGTGCCTGATTTCTAAAAGTAATATTTTTTTATTTTTTTATTTAAATTTTATAAATCAAATTTATGATTTTCAAATGGAAAAATTTTTGCATCTTCTTGTTGCGTCACTTACTCAATGCATTGAGTGTAAAAAAAAATAAAAAATAAAATGTGAAGTGTGTGCCGAGTGTAGGCAGATGCATAGCAAATCCCTTTACAAAAATATTTTTATTTTTTAAGGGAAAATGATGCCACTAAAATTAAAGTGAGAGGGA
>NW_023357343.1:0-214 GCF_001411555.2 Juglans regia
GAATATTAAATAGTATTAAAAAATAAATAATAAATAATAAATAGTAATAAAAGTAAGTGAAATATAACAATAAAATAAAGAATAGTAGTGAGAGTGTTTGAGAGTACTCTCGTTAACTCATCTAAAAAATAATCAGCACACCAAAATCCCGAATTTCCCACCACCCAAAAAACATATCTCAATGTAAAATTAATTATAAATCCACAAGGAGAGA
>NW_023357344.1:0-248 GCF_001411555.2 Juglans regia
TGTCAAGACATACAACCTTGTCACCACTCACACGCCGTTACGTCCGCCAGACCACAACATCAAACAAATTGAACCACACCCCAACCAAGCACAAGGCTAGCTGCGCGTGTGGAAGCATTGTGTGGTGTCGAGCCTGCCCCGCTAGGCATGGGAAATAAGAGAAGAGAAAATAGTAACAATCGGGACAGTTGTTGAGGTCTCAACCCCTTGGGAGCCAAGCCAAACCAGCAAACAACCCATCGTCGGCC
>NW_023357345.1:0-347 GCF_001411555.2 Juglans regia
TCTGATAATATCACTTGTATCGTTGTTCGGTTTGATGTTTCATGAGCAGACGCATTAAGCTTTTCAAGTATAAGTTAATGATCTTTCCTATCATGATTATTCAAGACTTTTACTGTAATCTTTCCTTATTTTC
Organism: Juglans regia; assembly: GCF_001411555.2. Taxonomy (NCBI): domain Eukaryota; kingdom Viridiplantae; phylum Streptophyta; class Magnoliopsida; order Fagales; family Juglandaceae; genus Juglans; species Juglans regia. Next base: position 134 of record NW_023357345.1, read on the forward strand.
GAAGTCTTGCAGGCTTTAGGATCATCTAATCGTTTGGATCATCAACTACTCTAAACTCATCTCAACTCATCATTACAATTTTTTCAAATCCCAACACAAAATATAATAAACAATTCAACTTTTTCAAATTTCAAAATAATAATAATATTAAAAAATAATATTCTAATAATATTTTATCATCTCAACTCAACTCAACTCAACTCACTTCAACATC
>NW_023357346.1:0-365 GCF_001411555.2 Juglans regia
AATTGTGTTATACAGAAACTCCATACTCTGCACACCACTTAAAAAGTGTGAGGTTTATATTTAGAATTTTTTTATGATATATCATATCAAGTCACGTGAGTTTATAAATTTATTTTTATTGAGGTAGTGTTTGGATGTTGAAGTGAGTTGAGTTGAATTGAGTTGAGATGATAAAATATTATTAGAATATTATTTTTTAATATTATTATTATTTTGAGATTTAAAAAAGTTGAATTATTTATTATATTTTGTATTGAAATTTGAAAAAGTTATAATGATGAATTGAGATGAGTTGAGATGAATTTAGAAACCAAACGAAGCCTGAATTTCTTTATGTTCAAAACATTTCTATGTATCTTTTCTTC
>NW_023357347.1:0-372 GCF_001411555.2 Juglans regia
CGGTTTGGATAAGAAGATGATTTTAGATGAAAATTTATAGTTGAATAAAATATTATTATAATATTATTATTATTTTGAGATTTAAAAAAGTTGAATTGTTTATTATATTTTGTGTAAAAATTTAAAAAAAAAATTAATAATAAAATAAGATGAAATATTTTTACTATACAGACCGGGCCTTAATCTATCTTGTCCAAGTGTGAAAATGGAACGATGTCGATTATGTATTCAATCTATTGTCGAGGTAGAGATGTATTGATTGTTTAATCAATTAAAGTATAGTTATTTCAAAAACAAAAAGTCTCCAAACATTTAAGAGATTAATAATTCAATTCCCCATAATGACAGGTTTGGGCCGAAGATAGTCCAATC
>NW_023357348.1:0-330 GCF_001411555.2 Juglans regia
GGGCTGCAAACGGTTCGATCCGGTGACGGACCAAAAATTTTCGGTCCATCATTTTTCCGGACCGGACCTATCGGTCCGGTCCAGTCCAGTCGGTCAGCCTTTTTTTTTTTATAATTTTTTAAATAATTAATAAAAAAATTATTTAAAATACTAAATTAAATTAAGTGACTTATTAATGTGAATTATGTAACAAACTCAATAAAAAAATATTTTATATGGTCAATGATAATAAATTAGATGAAAATTATATTATTAATTTATATAATTACTATATAATTAACTAATTGATATTATATATTTATTAATTCATAAAATATTAACAAGTGTTAA
>NW_023357349.1:0-210 GCF_001411555.2 Juglans regia
ATCATTTCATCTAGTCATTACAATTTTTTCAAATTTTCATACAAAATAAAATAAACAATTCAATTTTTTCAAATTTTAAAGTAAAAATAATATTAAAAAATATATTTTAATAATATTTTATTCAATTTTCAACTTTTATCTCAACTCAACTCATCTCATCTTATTACGAAAACAAACGAGATTGAGGGTGAAATATATGAATTTAGTATC
>NW_023357350.1:0-345 GCF_001411555.2 Juglans regia
CTAGACATGACTGCAAGCTAGTAGGGTTTATTTTTAAAAAATAATTTTTTCATGTGAATCTCATATTATATTACCTTCATATATTATAAAACAATATAATTTTTTTTTCTTTTACAAAAGAATAAATCTTTTCAACCTACTAACACTCCACATTATTTTTAATTTTTATTATTTTTTCTTTTATCAAATATTTATTATATGAATAATGAATAGAAAATTTGAAATAATTTAAAAAGAATAAATTTAAAAAAAATATTAAAAATTTAAAAAAATATAGAGTATAATAGAAGTTGTGTAGCAAAACTTTTTACAAAAAACTAGGCGCCTGGCCTGTAGATAGAGTGT
>NW_023357351.1:0-202 GCF_001411555.2 Juglans regia
CAATCCCCTCCCTCCTGTGATCTTTTTATATATATATATATATATATATATATATATATATATATATATATTATAGCTAGAGAGATACCGAAAGAAAATGTTTGGTCCACAAAAATATTTTACGAAATCATTACAATCTGATAGATGTGATATATAACTCTTTTTATAATAAATTAAATCAAACATATCGTATTATATCACG
>NW_023357352.1:0-3117 GCF_001411555.2 Juglans regia
TACATAGTGTTCCTTCCAACTTTAAATTATATGAATGAACTAGTTGTATCACCAGAATTCTCCTTTGGGAGTAAACTTTGGCATGCATAGTGTTCTTTCAAACTTTAAATTATATGGATGAACTATCTGTATCACCAGAATTCTCCTTTGAGAGTAAACTCTAGCATACAAATTGTTCACCCAAACTTTTACTTTAATGGATGAACTAGTAATGTCATCAAGACCATCCTTCGGGAGTAGATCTTGACACACAAATTATTCACTCCAACTTTATCCATCTTACTATGAAGTTTAATGATTTTTCATCAAAATTAAGAAAATCTTGTACCTTTGGGCAACCGATCTTTTCTTTAATTTTGATGTAAATCATTTGCCCCATATTAAATAAACAAATATACATGGCATGATAATGAGAGGAAAAATAAACAATTCATACATGTATTTAATAATAACATGTACATAAGATTTAATACATGTATTTTACAATAGTAACATGAATATGACATTTAATAAAATTTAATACATGTATTTTTTTTTATAGGAAATATAAAACTTTTATTCATCTCAAGAAATAGAAGGAAACACATTACAGTTTGGACTAGAACTAAAGACTAGGGGTGTAAACTTAAACTAGAAAACCGGTATAGACCAGACCGAACCAGACCGGTTTTGAACCGAACCGGTCCGGTCCGAAACCGATTTTTAAAATGTAAAAACCGGCCGATTTCGAGATTTTTTGGACCTGATCGGACCGGACCGGTTGATTAAAAAATAAAAAATAATATTTTTATATATAATTTTTATATAAAATATTAATATATATAAGTTTTATATATAATGTATAATTATAAATTTTTATGTGAAATTTTTATATATAATATATATAATTATATATATTCATATATGAAATAATTTCTTATTATAATTTATAAATTATTACATAAAATGTTAATACAAAATCACTAAAAGTTTATAACTAATACTAATATATAAGTTATAACTATACCAATAGTATAATATTAATACTATTATATAGTCTAATATATTAATAAAAGTATAAAACAGTTTTTTTTAAATCATTTTTTTATAAACAAATTTTTAATGACAAATTGTGAAACTTACATTTTAAAAAAACTGAAAAATCGGACCGGACCGGACCGAAAACGGGTAAAACCGGAAGTACCGGTTTAGGAGGGTAACCGGTGCATAATCGGTTTTGAAAAATACAAAACCGGTACATACCGGTTCAGTCCTGGATTTTATCCAAAACCGGACTGGTTACACTCCTACTAAAGACTATTGATCCCACCAGAAGCTCTAAAGCATTCTTCGCAAGATAGTGGGCAGTTTCATTGCCACTTCTCTTAACAAAATTCACTTGCCAATTGGGAAAACTAGATAACAGGATTCTACTATATGAAATTAGCAAACCCACACTGTCCAACCTTTCAATTTGGTGATTGAGCCCTTGAATAACATGGAGAGAGTCACCCTCCATGATGACATTAATCCAATACCAATTCTGCTGCAAATTGAACAACCTTCAGAGCACCTATTGCTTCAGCCAACAGAGGAGACAAACCACCAGCCATGGATATCTTCTTAGAGGCTAGAATGCCCCCTTCATGATCCCGAGCTACCATACCAATGCCAATTCTATCATGGACTTCACTCAAAGCAGCATCCCAATTTATTTTAATGAATCCAGCAGGAGGGGGGACCCAGTTTACAGCTTGATTTGTTTCCACTCGGGAGTTTGCCTTTGAAGATACTTGGGCCTATCTAAAATCAGCTAAACACTGAGTAGACTGTTGCATTAACAAAGTATGATGCAAGAAAGACCCTTCAAAAACCAGTTTGTTTCTCCTAAACCATATGCTTCTTGCTGCCACTGCAAATAATTCCATCTGTTGGTCATCACACTGAGAACTTAGAGCCTAAAAAATCTCCAAGAAACTCCCTGCTTTCAAAGTACTCTTTTGAAACATAGTTGGCCCTTGACACCACACATCCATGGCTGAGCTACAAGTCCACAGAACATGAGCAACATATTCTTCTTCCCTACAACAAATAGGACACAAAGGAGAGCCCACACTCTTTTTCTTAAAGAGGTTTACCCTTGTAGGCAAGGACTCCAAATAGGCCCTCCACAAAAACACCTTAGCAGCATTAGGAATGCTTAGTTTCCAACACCTAGTCCAATTTTTGAAATTTTTAGCCCTCCTCGATGACTGTCCCTTAGGTAGTTCATTGAGCTCCTTTTGCAAGTGGTACGTACTTTTTATAGTAAACATCCCATCCTTAGTCCCCAACCACATAAGTCTATCTTTAGCACCAGTAGAGCTCAAAGGTATTCTCTGAATAACAACAGCTGTATCAATCCCAAAAATCTTAGTAACCAGATCCCTATTCCACTGCTTCTCACCATTGAGGAGCTCAGAAACTTTAGCATCCTCTCCCAAAATCTGGATAGGGGAATGGATCATATAAGAGGTGGACTGAGGTAACCACCTATCTTTCCAAATTCTAGTATCCAGTCCATTTCCAATCCTCCACATAGAGCCTTTGACAACAAGATTTCTAGCAGCCAATATACTTCTCCAAATAAAAGATGGCCTAGTTCCCAACTTTGCTTGGAAAAAAGTAGATGAAGAGAAGTACTTTGCCTTAAGAACTTGAGCTGCTAAGGAATCAGTATATTGTAGAATTCTCCACCCTTGCTTAGCCAACAATGCCAAGTTAAAACTTTCAAGATCTCGAAAACCCAAACCACCTGCCTCCTTTGCCTTCCCCATTTGTCTCCAAGAAACCCAATGGATTTTAGATTCATTTTGCTGTTGACTCCACCAGAATTGATGCAATGACCCTATTGGTTTCCTTTAGCAAAGATTTGGGCAGCTTAAACACTCTCCCATGCATTAAGTAGGAAGTGCTTGTATGATTGCTTTAAGTAAGATTTCCTTACCTGCTTGAGACAGAAACTTGGTCTTCCAATTGCTCGCCCTGCTTCTCACTCTGTCTAGGATACTCTTAAATGCATTATGTCTTGATCTTCCAATGATAGCAGGTAAACCAAGGTATTTTTCATAACATGTAATGGATCTAGTCCCTGCCAAA
>NW_023357353.1:0-473 GCF_001411555.2 Juglans regia
AAAATCTACCATTCGGAGGGAATGGTAGTTGGGACTACCATAGTGAGATTTGATTACAAATCTCAGCAAGTTAACGGAAAACTTCCACACAGGTTAATGATGCATGCATGGCAGTAAAAGCATGAATGCATAATCAAATCATAAGTAATCATGGCATAACTTGACATACAACATAACATAACTGTCATAACTTAAACTGAAACTGAAGCTTAGCATGAACGTGACTTGAAACATAGCATGAACGTGAACTTGAAATATAACATGGACTTAAAACATAACATAAACGTGAACATGCATAATTTGAACATGAACTTGAGCATGACATAACATAAATGTGAACTTGGAACATAATGTAAATGTGAACATAATATAACATGAACTTGAAACATATTCTTGTCTCATGGGATTACCATGATTGCGTGAACGTAAACTTGAACGTAACATAACGTGAACTTGAAACATGACTTGAACGT
>NW_023357354.1:0-1261 GCF_001411555.2 Juglans regia
TATATCAACTCATCTCATCTCATCTCTCAATCCAAATGGAATTAAACAACAAACAAATAATCCGAATAGTGATACAGTATAAAGGAAGCCAACAACTTTGTATCAAACTTTCGGCTCCGTTTGGATTTAGAGTTGATTTCATCTCATCTAATCTAATTGTTACAATCTTCTTAAATTTCTACATAAAATATAATAAATAATTTTATTTTTTTTAAATCTCAAAATATTAAAATATTAAAAAAATATTATTTTAAAAATATTTTATTCAACTTTCATCTTATCTCATCTCAACTAAGGTTTGGATATTGAGATGAGATGATATGATTTTAGATGAAAGTTAAATAAAATATTATTATAATATTATTTATTAATATTATTATTATTTTAGAATTTGAAAAAGGTAAATTGTTTATTATATTTTGTGTGATAATTTGAAAAAATTATAATAATAAGATAAATGAGTTGGAATGATTATTGAAGAGCAGTGACACACTAGCAACCCATCTACAATTTGTTTACTACTTCCTTATAAAATATCATTTGTTCAAATCTTAGATACATCAATTCAAAACAAAAAAAAAAAATTCAAATTTGGAAAAAAATTATTTTATTCAATAGTAGTTTAAGTGTAGTAAATTAGTTGGTAGTTTATCATTTCTCATTCTTAAATCCAAACGGCAGGTTTGAGGCTTTAGATGAGACATAAAATTCTCATATGATCTCATTTTATATCATTCAATCTTATTTTTAAATATAATTTAAATACAAAATTTTTGAACTAATCATTCTAACTTTTTCAAACTAATTATTATAATTTTTTCAAACTTTCAAATAAAAAAAAAATTATAACTTTTTCAAATCTACAAACAAAAATAATATTATAAAACTATATTGTTACAATATTTTAATTTTATAATATTTTTTATTCAACTTTTTCTCTATCTTTTTCCAAAATCTAAAAAATACCAAACTTAAACTATTTAACTACTATTCACAAACTACTTTACTACTATTTACAATATTCTCATCTCATGCTACTTCCCAAACAAGCCGTACCCAAGAGACCACAACCCTTTTGCCTTACAATTTTGACTATTTATAAATTTTGACTATTTATATTGGAGCTTAGCTGCGAGTATTGGTAGTGATTTATACATCTTCATATGTAAAATCATCATTTTAAAAAAATGATTTTGCAAATGAAAAAAACTTTCACATTAGTTTATACATTTTGAACAAAATAATAAAAAAATATTATTAT
>NW_023357355.1:0-1364 GCF_001411555.2 Juglans regia
GTCGCTCTAGGATTATTTGAATTTTAAGTAATTAGTTTGATGGGTGCGATCATACCAGCACTAATGCACCGGATCCCATTAGAACTCCGCAGTTAACCGTGCTTGGTTGAGAGTAGTACTAGGATGGGTGACCTCCTCGGAAGTCCTCGTGTTGCACCCCTCGTTTTTGTTTTTTCCGCCTTGCAAGAGGAATTGACAAGAAGGACCACTCGGGAGTGGATTTTTCGAAAATCGCGCCCTGCCCATCGCGTAGCCATGGGTTTCGATCAGATCGCCGGTTCGCATTGGGATCGGAAATACGCTAGTAGGGCGCCCTAGGATTATATGAATTTTAAATAATTGGTTTGATGGGTACGATCATACCAGCACAACTGCACCAGAACCCATCAGGACTCCGCAGTTAAGCGAGCTTGGGCGAGAGTTGTACTAGGATGGGTCACCTCCTGGGAAGTCCTCTTGTTGCACCCCACGTTTTTGTTTTTTCCGCCTTGGGAGAGGCATTGACAATAAGGACAACTAGGGAGTGGATTCTTAGGAAAATCGCGCCCTGCCCATCGCGTAGCTATGGGTTTCGATCAGATCGCCGGTTCGCATTTGGATCGGAAAGACGCTAGTACGTCGCACTAGGATTATATGAATTTTAAATAATTAGTTTGACGGGTGCGATCAAACCAGCACTAATGCACTGGATCCCATTTGAACTCCGCATTTTACCATGCTTGGGCGAGAGTAGTTCTAGGATGGGTGACCTCCTGGGAAGTCCTCGTGTTGCACCCCTCGTTTTTGTTTTTTCCTTGCGAGAGGAATTGACAAAAAGGACCACTCGGGAGTGGATTTTTAGGAAAATTGCGCCCTGCCCATCGTGTAGCCAAGGGTTTCGATCAGATCGCCGGTTCGCATTGGGATCGGAAATACGCTAGTAAGCCCCTAGTTATATGAATTTTAAGTAATTAGTTTGATAGGTGCGATCATACCAGCACTAATGCGGATCCATAGAACTTCTGATCAAGCTTGTGACTGAGGAAATAGTACTAGGATAGAGGACAGGATGTCGTGTTGCACCCCTCGTTTTTGTTTTTTCCGCCTTACGAGGCGAATTTACAAGAAGGACAACTCGGGAGTGGATTTTTAGGAAAATCGCGCCCTGCCCAGCGCGTAGCCAAGGGTTTCGATCAGATCGCCGGTTCGCATTGGGATCGGAAATACGCTAGTAGGTCGCCTAGGATTATATGAATTTTAAATAATTGGTTTGATGGTTGCGATCATACCAGCACTAATGCAGCGGATCCCATCAGAAATCCGCAGCTAAGCGTGCTTGGGCGAGAGTAGTACTAGGATGGGTGACCTCCTGGGAAGTCCTCGTG
>NW_023357356.1:0-239 GCF_001411555.2 Juglans regia
TTACAGTAGATTCTACTGTAAGTAGCATGCTAATTAATACAATAACATACCAATTTTTGTATAGCAAAGAATAATCTTCTAAATTATCAACCATGTATTAATTCTAATATTCACGTAGTGGGAGTGCTACACTCTGCCCACGCCCACGCCCACGCCCACACCCACACCCGTCCTAAAGTCAAATGGGTGAGGGACAAAACTTGCCGACTAATTTTTGTAAATTAACGCAAGTAAAAGAT
>NW_023357357.1:0-881 GCF_001411555.2 Juglans regia
AATCCTCCACATAGAGCCTTTGACAACAAGATTTCTAGCAGCCAATATACTTCTCCAAATAAAAGATGGCCTAGTTCCCAACTTTGCTTGGAAAAAAGTAGATGAAGAGAAGTACTTTGCCTTAAGAACTTGAGCTGCTAAGGAATCAGTATATTGTAGAATTCTCCACCCTTGCTTAGCCAACAATGCCAAGTTAAAACTTTCAAGATCTCGAAAACCCAAACCACCTGCCTCCTTTGCCTTCCCCATTTGTCTCCAAGAAACCCAATGGATTTTAGATTCATTTTGCTGTTGACTCCACCAGAATTGATGCAATGACCCTATTGGTTTCCTTTAGCAAAGATTTGGGCAGCTTAAACACTCTCCCATGCATTAAGTAGGAAGTGCTTGTATGATTGCTTTAAGTAAGATTTCCTTACCTGCTTGAGACAGAAACTTGGTCTTCCAATTGCTCGCCCTGCTTCTCACTCTGTCTAGGATACTCTTAAATGCATTATGTCTTGATCTTCCAATGATAGCAGGTAAACCAAGGTATTTTTCATAACATGTAATGGATCTAGTCCCTGCCAAACTCAGGATGTAGTCTTTTGTTTCCTTTCGAGTATTTTTACTGAAAAAGATTGATGTTTTGTCCTTGTTAAGCATTTGACTCGAGGCTCCTTCATAGAGATGAAGCACATAGTTGAGATTGGCCCACTGCATTTGCTCTACAAAAAAGCAAGCTATCATTTGTAAAAAATAAATGATTAATAGTAAACTTGCCCCTTCCCAAAGGAAAGCCATGAATTTTCTTTATTGCTTCAGCATGGATGAGTAAACTACTGAGTACTTCAGCCACCAAGATAAAAAGATAAGGGGATAATGGGTCCCCTTGTCTATTA
>NW_023357358.1:0-791 GCF_001411555.2 Juglans regia
ATACTTCATCAATTTCGGGCCATACCAACAACTGTTGACCATTTCATCCAAAAAAATGGGTCAACATTGTATATGAATGAAGACGATAATGGCTTAGCTCATCTCACAATCATTCACCAAATGTGATCTATTGCAAAAAATCACATAATTATCTCGCAAGTTGGCCGATGACGAACCTCAACTCAAATCCATCACCCCTTGTGGAACTTATTTGCAAATAACAATATATCACCATCTTTACTATTCCAAAATTAATACATAAACAGACTGCTAGTTTCTTTATCTATCATACGAAAAATGGTTTTTGCAAGTCTAGGATATATAAGTTGTAAAACCTCAATAGAAGATTCAATCCACATGACCTATATTTTAAAAAGACTAGTCAATGATAAAATTGGAATCCATTTGAACCTTATAAAGAGTAAGAGCATTTTTTTCTCAAGCAATATGAGATCTCATACACCACCTATCTTTATCCCTATCATATAGGATATCACAATCTCTATTCCTAAATTCCTGACGTCCTCGTCAGGCTAGTCCGTTCTAGGTAGCGCGACTCAAGTCTCACATTTCTAGTTGAGATAATCTCTAATACCATTTGTAACGCCCCAATGAAAGGTCTAAACTACATGGTTTATACTCTAAAATGATTAGTCAATGATGCAATTGAAGTCTCATTAGAACCTTAAAAAGAGTAAAACTTCTCATTCTCAAGTAATGTAGGATCTCATACACTACCTACACTTATCCTTGTCATATGAGGTATCACATAAGCAACATGTAGACCATTT
>NW_023357359.1:0-236 GCF_001411555.2 Juglans regia
AGTAAAACGACATGTCGTTTAAGAGCTGTGTCTGTTTTAAGGATATGGGAAAAACGACACGTTGTTTTTTCCTTCTTGAAAAACGACCTGTCATTTACTTGGTGCAGAAAAAAAAAAAAAAAAAAAAAAAAAAAAAAAAAAAAAAAAAAAAAAATCCTTTTTCCCATTTTAAATGGCTTGAATAGTGGGTTTTTGGAAATTGGGTCTATGCCTATTGTGCTTATAATTTTTTTTTT
>NW_023357360.1:0-270 GCF_001411555.2 Juglans regia
CTAAATAAAAAATAAAAAACGATACAATCTTTTCAAATTCCAAAAAAAAAAAATAATATTAAAAAGTTATATTTTAACAATATTTTAATTTTATAATATTTTTATTCAACTTTTTCTCTCTCATTTTCTAAAATTCAATAAAACATCTTAATTCAAAATATTTTATTATTATGATGTCATCTCATTCTCCAAACATCCTTTTATATAGAATTGTTTTTCAATTTTACTTTAGCTGGTTCAAACTATAGTTACTGTTTGGTTGAAAGTATT
>NW_023357361.1:0-1123 GCF_001411555.2 Juglans regia
CTAAATAAAAAATAAAAAACGATACAATCTTTTCAAATTCCAAAAAAAAAAAATAATATTAAAAAGTTATATTTTAACAATATTTTAATTTTATAATATTTTTATTCAACTTTTTCTCTCTCATTTTCTAAAATTCAATAAAACATCTTAATTCAAAATATTTTATTATTATGATGTCATCTCATTCTCCAAACATCCTTTTATATAGAATTGTTTTTCAATTTTACTTTAGCTGGTTCAAACTATAGTTACTGTTTGGTTGAAAGTATTGAGATATGGTCAAAAGTCTTTGTTATACTATAAATGTCAAATTTATACAATAGTCAGTCTTTTACATAAGATTGTAAAATATAGTTGTCATCTCGTTCATATTAAAATAGAGATGCACGTGTATATTCAATAGTTGAAGACAGAGAAAGAATTTCCATAAACTTACGACAATAGTACACCCATGATTCTAGCTCGAAATTGAAGCAAGACTAAGTTCACTCAATACATAGCAAAAACAGAGGAGGATATCATACATGATATCACTCCTCACGGATAGATCAATGTTATTTTAGGAAGATTCTAGTTGTACATACTACATTAGCTGCATAATTGTAGAACATTATATAAATTTAGTTTATCTTGTATGTCTCTCATTCTATAACAATACTATAAAATGAATACAATTGCATCTCTCTATCTCATTCCGTGAGATAGGATTTCTCAAAAGTCTCCATGGTATCAGACCTGATTGGAAGATAAAGAGATTTTTTTTTTCTTGTAGCTACTCAATGTCTTCTAGTTCTTCCTCTTCCACCAACACCATTCCCACTTATGAATACCCCTACCCTGTGACACAAAACATAGCTACTCAATGTCTTTCTTCCACCAACTTTCTCCTATGGAAGGCAAAAATGCTTAACATCTTTGAAAGTTGTGATCTTCAAGGATTTGTGACTGGTAAGACTCAACTACCACCACAACTGATTGCTAATGGTGACTAGGAGCCCTAGCAAAACACAACATTTTTGCAATGGCGTAAGATAGACCTTTTGGTCAAAGTGTGGCTTACAGCTACCCTATCTGAAGAAGTCATTGGCATTGTAGTTAGACTTACTACTACTGCTGAAGTATG
>NW_023357362.1:0-270 GCF_001411555.2 Juglans regia
CCGATCGCTATAAGATCTTGCAGGCGTGTGTGGATGGTATCAAATACTATCAACTTTATTTAAATTTTGTTCGGTTGATTTTTAAAAATAATGATATATATATAATATTTTGTGCATGTTTTTTTTTTTTTTTTTGAAAAAACACCAACAAAATTTCATTCAACTAACACTATGGCCCTCAGCCATTACATTGAAAAGGTCAGGAGCATACACTCAACTACCATAATTTACAACATTATGATCTAAAAGTGCAAGATTAGAAACTGGCTG
>NW_023357363.1:0-371 GCF_001411555.2 Juglans regia
ATACGACAAATATTATTTCAAATTTTATAAAGATAAATAATAAATTGACCGATTTTATTCTATATTAACTATTATTTATTTTTATATTTTATATTTGATAATTTTTTTTTTTTTAGTAGAGCTACTCTGCTGCCCCACTCTTAATACTAGATGTACCGTCCAATAATTTTTTTTTTTCATATTTTTTTAATACATTTAAATATTTTTAAAAAGTAAAAAATTTGTTTGACCAATTGTCAAATAGAGTGGTACATGATAAGATGTGGAGTGTGAAATAATGAATAATAACTGATGAGAAGAACTATTATAAATTGACATACAGTAACTTTTTAATGTATGAAATCATATTATTTTTCAAAATTTAATTTCTT
>NW_023357364.1:0-659 GCF_001411555.2 Juglans regia
ATTTTAAATGTTGAATTAAATTAAATTAAATTAAATTAAGATGATAAAATATTATTTTTTAAATATTATTATTATTTTAAAATTTAAAAAAATTATAATTATAAATTAAGATAAATTGAGATGAATTTAAAAATCAAACAAAGCCTAATTATATGTTTTGATATGAGATAAAATAAGTTGAATAAAATATTATTTTTTAATATTAATATTATTTTATAATTTAAAAAATTGAATTATATAAAATATAGTAGGCTCGAAAGAAGTAATTTCAAGCTACTAATATAATTTCAGAATTTAATTTAACAAAAATTAAATCTTACGAACCAATTCTTATTAAAATATATTTTTTAATTATTTGTAGATTTATTTATTATTATTATTATATATATATATATTATCATTAGCATGATTATACTATAATATATTAATTTTCTTGTACAACCTCATTGCTTTTTAAGTTTAGACTAAAATTCACTTCAATTCATCTCATATTATTATTACAATTTTTTCAAATTTTCACACAAAATATAATAAACAATTTAATTTTTTCAAATCCAAAAATAATTTTTTCAAATTTTCACATAAAATATAATAAATAATTTAATTTTTATTCTACTATTCACAAATCATCTCAACTCATTTCTGAATCCAAACTACTC
>NW_023357365.1:0-1902 GCF_001411555.2 Juglans regia
CGTGGAAATTCATTTGAATAATGTCTTCGAAATCTAAAAATACTCAGGGTATAAGCTAGTCACCATCTAAAATTTATTATAAAAATTTAGTTTGTTAAACTAATTTAGAAACATTTACAAGACCCTTGAAGTAACAAAACCTGACTTACAACATCACGAGAATCTCATTCGATCTCTACACCTTGGTAGTTCCGAACTACCGATCTTTCTATAATTTCATTACAAGACACCAACTTGATTTCTACACCCAAGCAGTTTCCAAAATCTTTCAGGCCAACGAGGACGTCCACACCAATGGGCCCAACAGTACTCGAACATAAGCACAATATGATTGATGTCTGTTTATTAGGAGATAATCGATATTCAATGCATAATGGATCTCTTTAGAATTTTCTTTCCAGAATATAATGAATATGATAGTTCTAGCTTCTTTTCATACTCTAGAAGTCATACTTATTTATATAAACTTAGGATTTGAGTAAACCGTCCAAAACCTTGTGAAAAATTGATTCTCGAAATTTTTAGCAAACTGTTGAATGAACTTTCTGTCTAGTTTTTAATCCTGTAAACGTTTAAATTTAAAGATCCCTGTGAAATATGAATTTGTAGATCATTTAGTTAGTTTTCCAACAATACCAATATTACCTCAATCCAATATGGGAGTCCACATATTATTTTTACACTAACATGATACTTTTGTAGGCTAAGAGAATTTGAAGAGAAAAAGATAATAAAAAAGTGATCTTTAGAATTAATAGGTAATAAACTTTTTACTGTAGATCTTATAATTGTTGGTTTTATGCTATTTACATAAACTTTTCATTAAGAATTTTAATTCAGTGTTTCTAAGAAATTAGATTTTTAGAAAGCTTTTAGAAAGCTCAAAACACTTTTTATAAATTTATCATGCATATAATCTTTTTTATAAAAAAAGCTTTTAGACTGTTAGAAGTATTTTATAAACTTTTACACTCAAAACCAAATAAACTCCTTATCTAAAGAGATTCAGTTATTCAGTATAAATTCAAGCTCGAATCTTCTACACACGTCGCAAAGTTTTGATTATATTATTATATATATATATATATATATATATATTCTTAAAATATATAAATTTAAGAATATAATTTAAGTGACTGCCATTTAAATAGTGATAAAGTATCTTATGAAACTATTTAAAATATTAAATAGAGTGGTGTTAGTGTTGACAGCTGGACTTGCCTTTTAGTATAAATTTTATATTTTATTTTATTTTTATATTGTTTAAATATTTTTAAAAAATAAAAAAATATATCAATATACTAAAATTCACTTTTTTAATTATTAAAAAAAAATTACTCTCAAACAAAGTTCTTATTATTTTCTGACAACCAAAACTTTTCCTGAATTTTCTTTTGGCATCAATTTTCGCAATCTTAAATAATTGAAGTGTTTAATAAAATATAGCTCACCGAGTTAGTCAACGTAATTTGGTATTCTTTAAAATACCAAATAAGGCAATGCATTAAATGGTCATTATTGCCGCCAAATTTAGATCTTCCAAACATCTTTTTCCTCCTCTATATATAATTTTAAAATATATTAATATTACAACAGTCTTTTCTCTCTAAATTAAAGAACACCTGCATCTACACTGTTTTTTTAATATTTTTTTAATTTTTTTTAACATGTCTTTGATTCCATTACGAAGTTCAACTTCTTGTTCAAGTCAAGGGATGCTTAGCAATAAATTTCGTGAATAATCATAAAATAATTTATAAATAATAGTAAAATAGTTTGAATTAATAAGTATTTTTTGAGTTTTGTAAAAAGAGAGAGAAAAAGTTAAATAAAAAATGTAATAAAATAAAAATATTATTAAAATATAATTTTTGTTTAAGATTTTAAAAAAATTGTAATGAT
>NW_023357366.1:0-245 GCF_001411555.2 Juglans regia
CACTCGGGAGTGGATTTTTGGGAAAATCTCGCCCTGCCCATCGCGTAGCCATGGGTTTGGATCAGATCTCCGTTTGGATTGGGATCGGAAGGACGCTCGTATGTCGCTCAAGGATTATATGAATTTTAAGTAATTAGTTTGATGGGTGCGATCATACCAGCACTAATGCACCGGATCCCATCAGAACTCCGCAGTTAAGCGTGCTTGGGCGAGAGTAGTACTAGGATGGGTGACCTCCTGGGAAG
>NW_023357367.1:0-251 GCF_001411555.2 Juglans regia
GCCCCCGCCCCTCTTCCACTCCACCCCCGCATGGAGGGGCGGGCAACCCAGCTCCGCCTACGCAGGGGCAAGGCCCCCCGCCCCCGCTGTCTAGTCCCGCTTCCACTCCACCCCCCATGGAGGGGCGGGCAACCCCGCTCCGCCTATGCAGGGGCAAGGCCCCCCGCCCTGCATCTAGAGCCCCTAGCGGGGGCGGGTGGCGGGGGCGGGTGGCGGGAAGGGCCCAACCCCGCCCCGCCCCCACTTACAAT
>NW_023357368.1:0-2010 GCF_001411555.2 Juglans regia
TTTGGCTCCGTTTAGATACTAAAATCATATTGTCATTATAATTCTTTTAAATTTTTACAAAAAATATAATAAACAATTCAACTTTTTTAAATTCTAAAATAATGATATTATTAAAATATAATATTTTATTTAACTTTTAACTTTCACTGTTCAAACTACATCTATAAAAAATAAGTCTTTTTGTTTTTTTGTTTTTTTAGGTATAAGGAATCAGATTTGAAGTTGGTGGAGTAGTACTAATTAATACAAGCTGTCAAGCATATAATCGTCCTTCAATTCCCCCATCTTTGTTCAAGAAACCAGACCTTTCCGACGGAGAACGTGGGACAACATATCTTGGATGATAAAATATAGGACCCTTCTAGAGTCACCGCAGGGGGCTCCCGCTAGTGTATTTGAATTTTTTTTTTTTTTTTCATTTTTTACATACATTTTTTTAATATTTTTAAATATTTTAAAAAAATTAAAAAAAAAATCCCATCACTATTAAAAAACATTTTTTAATAAAAAAATAATAAAAAAAAATCCCAACAGGAGCTCCAAGCGGGAGCTCCCATCGGGAAAACTAGCATTTTCCTAAAATATAATGCAAAAGTGTATGTGGACAGCAATGCCATATGATAAAACCCACTTGACTACAACAATACACAGAATATTTTGGAAATTGGAGTACCCATGTTGTTTCCAATCAATTATAGAGGAAAAGAATCTGTATAAAGTTCCCAATAGAATAAAAATCTAATTGCATAATATTCTAAAATATTATATAGTTATATGTCTCGAAAGTTTAAGGTTTAGATTTAGAGATGGGTTGAGATAGATTAAGGCTATGTTTGGCAAGTGAAACTACTATTCTTTATTTTATTATTACTTTTTATCTATTTTTATACTATTTATTACTTTTCACCTACTTTTTACTACTATTTAATATTTTATTATTACTTTTTCATTACTTTTTCACTACTATTCACAAATATTCTCAATACTTCTCACTACCTAAACGTACCTGTTTGTAAATAGTAAAATAAAAATTGAATTATTTATTATATTTAGTATGAGAATTTGAGAAAGTTGTTTTGAAATTTGAAAAAGTTAAATTGTTTATTATATTTTGTGTAAGAATTTGATAAAGTTGTAATGATGAGATGAGACGAATTGAGATAGGTTTTAAATCCAAACCTCTTCTATGTATAAGCGGATTCGCAGATCAATCTGTGTACCAACATTGACATTTACCAAGGAGTCCAGGACAAAAACATGTTCCACAAATTACATTCTCACAAAACTAGCCCCTGTAGTTAGAAAACAACCATTGCTACAAATTTCATTGCCGCAACAAATTGAAAATGTAACATTATCACATTAAAAGCTTACAAAAACTCCGCAAATTACATTCTCACAAGGACAGCCCCTATAGTTTTACAAGTGGTAAATGAGCCTCGCACCTCCTCATCGCCCGATAGTCTTGGTTGTTAAGAACTTTTTTTTTTGTGATAGTACTATACGGGGTTCCAACAACAAAACCATCAACACTAGCTCCAAGTTGAGATAGTGGAAGCTAACTTGAATGAGATTCATCATCAAAGATTTTTCTGCAAATCTATATTTCAGGATAAAAAAAAAAATAGACATCTATTAGCAAGGAATATGCATGCAGTTCAATATATATACACAATTGCAAAGGAAAAAAAAGTATTACCTGTTTCTTCTTTCTTGGATATGTATTACCTGTTTTCAGATAAAAAAACAGTTTCATTGGATAAAAAAACAGTTATAGCTTCCTCCACTGTAAGTGTTCAATTAGCCAAAAGTATTTCAAAAGAAAAAATGTGAATGGCTTTGTGGTACTTTGAGAATTCTAAACCATGTGAAATAGTAACTTCTTTAGAGCATCTTTATTGGCTTAACTAAAATTGAAAGATGGCTAAAATTTAGATAATTTGTACCAAAAACACTCCACATTGGATTGGGCATCTCCAAAATAATTTAGATTTCTGCTACAGTGATTGA
>NW_023357369.1:0-730 GCF_001411555.2 Juglans regia
TTAGGGGTGGGCAGTGGGGCCCCGCCCCCAGCTACCCCGCCCCCGCATGGGCGGGCAGACTACCCCGCACCGCCCATGCGGGGGCGGGGGGCGAATTGACCCCAGTGGGGCCCTGCCCCGCACTCTTCCCATTTTTAATATAAAAATTTTTAATTTTTAATATTTATATAAGTAATTTATATAAATATATTGAATATAAATATATACAATTTGTTAAGAACTTGAATTTAACTTCAAGTTAATGGATTACCTTGGCCTAGGAGGCCAAGACAATTCAAAATATAACTCTAATAAGTTTGTATTTTTTTAATGTATAAATTTCAATTTATACTTTAAATTCTATTATAATTTGAATCTAAAAATATTTTTAGACTAAAAAAAAAAATTTAGACAATGGGTTGAGCAGGGGGCGGGGCGGGGGGCGGGTGCCCACGCCCCGCACCATGCAGGTAGCACCCCTAACTGCTATAGATACAAACAGATTACATAAAATAAACTCATAAACAGATGTGGTTTAATGGAATCCGTTAGATCTACTTTATAATAAAAGTAACTTTACAATTTGACGTACCACATGAAGATACATCAGTTTATAGGTTTATTTTTGTGTAATCACTTTGTGGCTAAAGTATTTTCCTTAAGAAAAATAAGCAGAAAAGTAATACGGGTACTCGAATTTAAAATTTAAGATCATGCATTTAAACTCAGGTCTCAAATCTTAAAACACTAT
>NW_023357370.1:0-1044 GCF_001411555.2 Juglans regia
TAGACTATTTCTTCACATGGAAGTATTCGCCAGTACTACACCCGACTCTATCTTAATTACGAAGCTGAATACGTTTGTTGTAACATCCATATTTTAGTGTAATTTTAATGAAAAATTATTTTTATTAATTTAAAAATTATTTTTTTGTTTTAAAATTATTAAATTTTTAATTGGAATATTTTTATGATTTTTTAATTTATAAAAATTATTTTTAAAGTACTTTCCTTAAATTAATTATTGTTATGCGTTTAAATTTTTTCTCAAATTAAATTAACTTATTATTGGATTTAATTATTTATTTTCATTATAATCACTGCGTTTGAATTATTTTATTTTACTGGCTATTTTAAAATCGCTTCCGTTAAATCATTTTTATGATCCAAAATATAAAATTTTTTCTCTTTCCTCTTTTATTTTTCTTCTTTTTCTTTTTCTTTTTCTTCCTTCTTTTCTTTCTTTTCTTCTCTTTTCCTGGTTCTCTCCCGCGCGACCCAGCCCCCCCTCTCTCCCATGCGTCATTCTTTCTTCCACCCAGCCCCGCCACGTCGCGCCGCCTTGCGCGACACCACCCGGCTCCCAAGCTCCCCCAGCCGCCGGCGACCACTGCCCTCCAATTTCAGCCCCAACCGGGCCGCCGTTAGCCCCCACGTGCCACACGAAGCCGCGTCACCTCTTGTGCTCGCGCGCCGCCGTCGCACCACCATTGGCCGATATTTCTTTACCACATCATCCTCGACCTCCTAGAAACCCATTGGACCCAACCCCACCTCCGATCCGTCACCGGTGAAGCACATTCATCAATATTTTCATTTTGGGTATTTTTCACTTCAACCACCATTTGCACCGCCACCCACGGCCAACCACCACCACCACTAGCTTCACCGACATCCCTAAATCCTATCCTATCAATCTCGGGTATTCGTTTGCACCATTTCAAAAGTAGGTTTTTGAAACCCACGGTCACAGTGCATTTGACACTATTTTGTTGCTGCGTTGCCGCTTCTAGCACTTCCGTGATCTTTCAAAAATTACATTATAACATTA
>NW_023357371.1:0-1198 GCF_001411555.2 Juglans regia
GGCGATAGAGAAAAATTGAAGTATGTACTATATGGAAGGAAAATGATTTTTAAGTAACATGAGTTAACTCTCCGGACCCTCGAGGACGGGGCGTTACATTTGTACACAGGTTTCATGTCATCCTTGAATGAATATGAATTAGAGTTGTCTTCAGTTGGATTTCTGGTCATGGGATATAGCACTAGTAGAGGAGCGCCTGTGCCCGGTGGTATATAAAAGAGGAGTAATGTTAGATACAGTGATGAATTGTGTAAATACTGCGTACTCCTTTAGAAAAAGACTAGAGTCCATCATTAAAAAATTAATTTTGTCATGTCTTCCTTAATTATAGTTTGATGGTTACTGTGATGCTTCCTGGCTGGGTGAACTGGCATGCTTGCTCATTTATTAGATCGATAATTGCTCCTGTTTCATTAAGGTCAATATTGATGGCAAACTTTTGTCTTTCTTGGCTATTATAATACGAAGTTGCCAAGAAGAGTATCACGTACTGTATTTTATTATTTATCTCAATGAAAGTTGCTGGCCAAGAAACTCCATAGTCTTTCTTCGAAGTTACCAAAAGCTAAGGATCATTTGTGTAATTTATTGTTTATCTGCATCAAATGTTCCTCAAAGAAGATGCCAAGAAACCCCTCATATCTCAATGAGCGTGAAATATTCAACTTTTACGTAATATATTAAATGATGCAACGCGGCTTCTAACTCAATTTAAGCAGAGTTGTTTTGCAGGTTAAGTGATAATCAGTCACAGATAAACAGTACTTCTCTGATGGCCTTTCACAGTGCTTCTTCCTCTTCCCTTTCTTCTTCTACTCGTTGGTGGACTTATGATGTATTCTTGAGTTTTAGGGGCGAAGATACTCGTCAAAATTTCACTGCCCATCTCCATCAAGCTTTGGATCGAAAGAAAATAAACGCATACATAGATTACAAGCTTCCAAGAGGTGAGAAGATCTCAGAAGAACTTCTCAAAGCTATCGAAAGCTCAAGGATCTCAATTGTCGTCCTCTCAAAAAATTATGCATCATCCACGTGATGTTTGGATGAGTTGAGGAAGATCCTAGAGTGTAAAAAAACAAAGCAACAAAAGGTTCTACCAGTATTTTACGATGTAGATCCAACAGAAGTACCACATCAGAGAGAGGTGTTAGGAAAAGCATTGGCTAAACTTAAAGAAAGGATCAAAGATGAGTCG
>NW_023357372.1:0-245 GCF_001411555.2 Juglans regia
ATGGACTCACCTGATCGGGGGGGGGGGGGGTTTCATTTTTTTCCCCGCGGGGGGGGGGGGGGGGGGGGGGATTCAATTTTTTTCCCCGCCCCCTGGCACAGGGGGGGGGATTCAATTTTTTCTCCAGCCCCCCGGCACCAGGGCGGGGGGAAAATCCCCAATCCCCGCATGGTGCAGGGCGGGGTGCGGAGGAGGGCACATACTTTTCCGCACTGGAACTTCGGCATTTTTGTTTGACCTTCCTG
>NW_023357373.1:0-232 GCF_001411555.2 Juglans regia
CATGGCGGTTGGGCCTATTTGTTTGGATGCCTCCTTTGCAACATGCTTGTGCACGGCGGATGGTGTTATGGCACCCAGTGCTACGCACATTGTTGCTCTCGGGGGTATCCGGATGATGCTGGCCTCGCGTCCATGGGGTTTGACGGGCGACGACCGTTTTTTGGGCTCGCTTTCGTGGGGGTGATTCCTACATTCTCGCTTGCTTTCTAGCAACAAGCTTGTGCTTTAGGGA